>NC_085106.1:2113891-2158891 GCF_963422355.1 Corticium candelabrum
GCTGGTGAGCTGTATGCTGCGCCTCCTGATATCATTCGTCATCGTGGAAAGTATCTGGATCAGCAGAAGAAAGCGCAAGAGGCAGAGCATGCCAATTTATATGCATCGATTGATAAGAAAAAACCGTTGACAAATAGTGACGATCCTTCTGGAGCTGTAAGCTCTCGTCCAACTAGTTCTGCCGAGGTGAGACCTAGTGGGTCTAGTTTGCTTCTGTGTGTGTGTGTGTGTGTGTGTGTGTGTGTGTGTGTGTGTGTGTGTGTGCATGCGCGTGCGTGTGTGCATGTGTGCGCGCGTGCATGCGCGCGTGCATGCACACGTGCCTGTGCACATGCTGGCACACACTAATCAAGTAAACATAAACATTAGCTCGTACCATTGAGTATTTATATCTAGGAGGATGAGACTGATCTTGCTGCAGCTAAAAGCTCATTCGTGTGAGGCATGCTGGTCTTCATTCACCACAACTGCAACTTCAGTTTCATTATAATTAGCAAAGTATGTATAACTAACTCCCATTATTTGCTACATTCCCCTAGTTAGCCAAACTGCATTTGCTTTTTACTTATTGAATGTTGATCTTTCCCAACTGATTGCAACAATTTTAAATTGGTGTTGCTGAGACTGGTATTCGATATGGTTTGGTCTGTTTAATCAACTGTTGCTACTGTGTTGTAATTTACTATGTTTCGTGTGCATCGACTGCTAATGGACTTTACTGGGGTTAAGGAGAGCCTTTGAGGGCTAAGCCCTGCAACATAACACTATTGCTGAGAAATGGTTCACCATTTGGTTTGTTGGTTTGTGTGTGCATGCACATGTATTTGTTTGTTTGTTTGCTTGTTGTTGATTGTGTGCATACATGCACAGGCGTGTGTGCTAATTTGTTTGTTTGTTCTGTGTGTGCACACGTGTGTTTGTTTGTTTGTTTGTGCACACGTGTGTTTGTTTGTGTGTTTGTTTGTTTGTTTGTTTGTGTGCACATATGTGTTTGTTTGTTGTTTGTTTGTTTGTTTGTGTGCATGCTTGGGTGTTTGCAAGTTTGTTTGTTGTTTGTGTGTGCATACTTGGGTGTTTGCATGTTCGTGTGAGTGTGTGCACACATGTGTGTGTTTGCTTGTTTCTGTATTTGGCTGTGCGTGTGTTTTTGTTTGGCTTGTTCTGTGCATGCTGTGCGTTTACATGTCATACAGAATAAAATCATTAGATTTTGTTGACTGAATTGTGTAAGAGTAAATTTAGACATATTGATGTAATTTAGAAAATAGTTTCAAGGCATAAACTTTGATCAACAATACAGTAATTTTTGTCATAAATATTAAGTAGGGATGAATTGCCTGACAACGATCACAGTAGTTTCTAATGAATAAAATATAACAAATACGATCCTAACATAATAAGTAAACAAACAACTAAACAGCAGTTTGACACAGCAAGTACTTTAGTTGAGAAACATGGTGGGGTTTTTGGTTTGGATTCAAGCACTGCAGTCGAGGAACGTGTTGTGTGGGTTTTGGTTTGGACTCATGCAAATGAATATAGCAGTTGAAAATATGAAGACATTCATGCTATCCTAATGAGATACAAGCATTCAAAGGAACAAATCCAGGTAACGAGTCTGTCTGTCTGTCTGTCTGTCAATACATATATTTCTTATGCAAAACATTACAGTCTACTCTAATATCAGCAAGTTCTAAGAGAACTAGGACCCAAGAGGTCTCTAAGTACGACTAAGAGTCAAACAGTTAACAATAAGCTAACAGAGTTACTAATGGCACCAACTGAGTCACCACTATACTGGACTCTGCTCATCTTCTGCAGTAACAGTCTTGCATTGCACTGCTGCATCGCAATTGAGAATCGCGTCCTCCAGTAGTTCTTGAACTCGTCCTGTCTGCACTCAGTTGTCCATGTTGCTATTGATGACAGCTGGTTGAGATATTTTTGGGCCTCTTTAACTTAAACTTGCTTTGTGGTACACATCAATTAGATTCCTAATTGGCCACGCCTATCTCCACAAACTTTTAATCTACTGGATTGGTTTGTAGAGTACGGGTGAGCTCAACCGGATTAGGTTGTGAAGATAAAAGACACGGTAGAGGTACACAAACTCAACCGGATTAGCCTCGGCCTTCCAGACTGAATCGGCGCTACAAGGGTCTGGGAGGCAGAGGCTACAACTGGATTAGGTTGTGGAGTTAATTAATTAAAGAAATAAACCCCAGAAGTCAGTTCAGGCCGATACTTTTAGAGTACGCTACTTGCCAAGTCTTGTGACTCTTACAAAGTCCCACTTCTTATGGCTCATTGCTGAAACTACCATTGAGAATTAAACTGTTCTGTGTAAAAGGATGCAACTGATTTTGTGACAGCTAAAAGTTCATTTGTGTGAGAAGTGGTCAGACTTCATACCTACTGCAACTTCAATTTCATCATGATTAGCCAAGTATGTATAACTAACTAGTACCTTTATTTGCTACAGTCATGCTAGTTTAGCAAAACTACATTTGCTTTTACTCACTGAATGCAAATCTTTCCCAACAGATTGCAGCAATTTTAAATATTGATTGACTGTTTAATCAACTGTTGCCACTGTGTTGCAATTTACCATTTTTCACGTGCATCGACTGCTAGTGGACTGGCCATGGACTTAAGTAGAGTCATTGAGAGCTAAGCCAACATCACACGATTACTGAGAAATGGTTCACCAATTGATTGCATGTACGCTGTACACTGTTTGTATGGGTAAAATAACAAGCAATCCTAGAGACTCTAAAAATACATCAGAAGATTTAGCACCCAAACCTTTCTTCTTCCTTGCATTCACCGACATGTAAACCACAGAGTGGAATTAATATAAGACATAATGTTCGGTTAGACATCGTGCTCTGTAATTCGTAATGTACCTGCCATTTTAAAATGTACCTGACATTTTAAATTTTAGGAGATCATTTTTATTTGATTTCACAATCCTTGCAATTTTGATAGCAAATAAATACAGTACAGTGAGTAGTGAATATGATGCAACAAATAAATTGAACTAAATGTGTTGATTTCGATAATTTAGACTGTTACAGTATTGTATGCACTCACGCATCTGGGGATCATCAACTCAATAATTAGATTTTGCCTGCTGCTTCTGTCTAGACTTTGGATTGATCAGTGATTTCCTACCATCCATGCAATAACTATTATGCCTTGACCAATCATGTAGGTATGTCTGATCAAGGCAAAATTGTGATCGGTCATGAACACCAGTTGGACAGTCAATGACTGATGACCAACCAATATATTCCACTCTGAACCTAGTCATGTTATATTCCTGCAGCTGTCTGTCTGAAGTTTACTGATAGAACTATTAACATATAAAAACTGATACAGCCAGACCTCATTATTCTGACCACGTTTGTCCCGCTGGTTTCTGTCACACTAACACTGGATTATCGGTAACAGTGATCCGTATAAATTGGTTTCACGTGTGCCTTTGTCAGAAAGTGAGTGTCAGAATTATCAGGTGTCGGAATAACAAGGTCTGACTGTATAACTTTTTTGTTTAATGTGATAACTGAGTACATGTCACATGACAGTAGGTATTACCACACACGCCACAAGTGCATGGCACTCACCTCTACATAATACACTAGAGGTATTCGGCATGATAGCAAGTGACAAAGAAGTAATTGATTCCTTCTAATTGCTAATTTAGCCGGGACACTCTACAACTGTAGGAGGCAGAGATCAATAAACAAAGCCAGAGAGCAAGGAAGAGAGAAAACAGGAGAAAATTACAGGAGCGTGTAAAAGTAAGATAAAGTACTGCATTGTGAGTTAAGGTTAGAACCAGAACCTCAACTGTACCAAACTGTACTGAACTGACCGTTATGCTACTACCTTTGTGTCTAGATACAGTACATACATGCAACTAAATGTTTTTAGGATCAGGGAGGGGCTGTGATCATTGAATTGCTGAAAAGTTATTTCTAGAGATCAGTATTTTTGCCTTTAGTTGTATAAAGCTAATAATATTTGCATGTTGCTGTGGCTATTCGAAGATGCTGTGATAACCTAAATATCAAGTAGGGATCAACACAGCTTATTCTTGTGTACAAACATTCAACAAGATGCTTATAGGGTTTAGTAAACACCTTGTCAAGCTGTGCCAACTATTTAGCATGCCAGGCAGTAAACATAATCATTTGACTAATAGATAACAAAACTCAGAATGTTTTAAAAACAATTTGCTTGGCAATGACATCGATCGTCAAGGAGCACATGCATAATGATGTGCTATTGCCTTACATACTTGTAGCGTGTATATGTCACTGATGTCTCTAGGTATATTTTACTTATGACATTGTGTTGTTCAGTACTTTCTTGTAACAAGATGATATCCATGAGAGTTCTAATGCATTCCTTGTTTGCATTCGTTGTCATCACTTCACTGATTGCTCAGTCACATGGAGGGTACTGCCAGTAAGTTATACTCCAACCACTGTAAAACACAAGCACATGATATTACGGTAGGTAGTTTTGAATGTAGAAATTAGACAAAATCTTTGGCAAAATACAAGAATGCACATGTGCGTTGAATTGCCACACACACACACACACACACACACACACACACACACACACACACACACACACACACACACACACACCATGACTTACAAGAAATAACACATGATTTATTTCTAATCTCCATTTTGTAATCCAGGAACAAATCCCCTGCTGAAAGATATATTATATCGCACAGAGAAAGGTACTGAACTTCATGTGGATTTTGGGCTGGGACCGATGCACTTGTTACAGGTACAGACATGTACCAGCAAACTGCTGACATATCTATTCCCTTGGTAACGTTTATGACTATTACAGATATCGTGGAGAATCTCGATATAGATTTAACGTCTACAGATTCTGCTGTCCAAGTAATATTCAATTATTTTAAAACGTCCTGTTTGTCTCTTACTAAGAAATGTACTGTAGACTATTATGGCACTGACTGCGACAAACCATACTGCTTCGGTGCAGAAGACTGTAAAAATGGTGACTGTGTGAGACCAGATGTATGTAACTGCAACCCCGACTACACAGGGATGAAGTGTCTTCAACCAGTATGCACCAAATCATGCCTAAATGGTGGTACGTGTACGAAACCTGACAATGCACTTGTAGAGAAGACTGGACCAGCACTGACTGCTCTGAGCCAACATGTATATCAATAGGAGGTTGTAAACATGGAAGGTGTACTGGTCTCAACAGACGTTCCTGTTCACTGGGTTAGACAGGCAAGCGATGCGACAAACCTCACTGTAACAATCCTTGTGTCCAAGGAGAGTGTACTAAGCCAAATCATTGTACCTGTGATCAAGATTGGGATGGGCAGATGTGTGCCGAAGCTATATGTAAGCCAGACTGTCGTAATGATGGCGAATGTGTGGCCCCTGGTAATTGCAGCTGCCCAATTGGTTGGGAAGGAGATCATTGTGAAAATCCTATCTGCAACAAAACATGCGAACATGGAGAATGCCAAGGTCCCAATTTCTGCTCATGTGATAAATTCTACCAAGGTGATTGGTGTTAAGTGCCTGTGTGCCAAAGTCCATGCCAGAACGGAGGCAATTGTACAGCTCCAGGAAAAAGTTCTTGTCCCATAATGTTCACAGGAGATCTATGTGAGACTCAGCTCTGTAATGATGTAGATCCACCCAAAAACAGCCTCTCCTATTGTGCAACGTACAGTGGCAAGCGTATGTGCACTTTCTCATGCATCAACGGCTTTGGATTCCCTTCAATTATTGCAAATGGAGGTTGGAATCCTTCGTTCTGCCTAGAATCATCTAGGTGATCACATGAAGTGAGTCTTAACAGAGCAACAGTGCCTGACTGTGTAAAGGTCAAGAGCCCATATATAATTTTTGGTATCACAACAGACTTCATCTACACGGCCATTGTCAAAATCTGACAGAAGTAGAGAAAGACAAAGTAAGGGACATGTTCAAGTCTGTTGTTGAACAGCAAATGAGAGCTGTATGTCAGAACACTATCTGTAATGACACTACATTGAGCGAAGAATTTCATTGCCATCGTATCTCCGAAAGATCTGACACTCAGTTCAGATCAAAACTTACTGTAAAACTAAAAATCAAACTAAAGCTACCGCCAAAGTTTTGAATCAAACCATTTGTGACCAAAGCTGTCTCCACTCCTTGCAAAATTTAGTGGCAACAGGAAAAACATTACAAAACTGAAAAACACCCTGGAATCATCAGATATTGGAACAATAAAAATTGGAAACCAAACAGTGTTGTCTTTTGTCAAGGGATCATCTAGAGAATTACAACCTACCATGAACTGTGCAGAACCAGGTCAAGTAAAACAAGGCATGAGATGTTATAATTGTCCCCAAGGTACTTTCTTTGAAATAATCAACGTTCTTATTGTCCACTGGGAACATATCAAGACCAGCAAAAGCAATTACGATGTATCGACTGTCCTAAAGGAATGACAACAGCAAGTATTGGCTCAACTGCCAAGAGTCAATGCAAATTACCATGTCAAGTCGGTCAGTACTCAAAAACTGGCCTCGAGCCTTGCATGTTGTGTGAGAAAAATCACTATCAACCTGCCATTGGTCAGAAATCTTGCATTGCTTGCACAGTTGGTACTCACACAAATTCACAAAAAGCCACTAACCAATCAGCTTGTTTGCCAAGCTGTGCACTTGGCTGTTTCCACGTCTGTGATACCGGTACATGCATCAGTGAATGGCGAGTCTGCAATGGTGTTAGAAATTGTCACGATGGCTCAGACCAGCAACAGCAACGATGCAGCTCTTGTCAAATTCTTGTTTCAAATGAAAACTATAAAAACAAGCAGATTCTCCTTCAATCATCTTTCATCATAAGAATACGAGTGGAACAACTTGTACGACAGACAACAAACACCATGATACATTTCAAACTTTTAAATATTTCCCACACATCTGCTTCATTCAATAGCACCAGATTGCAAGATGGTGTTCTGTTTTTGTCTCTTAGTGTTGCTTTCTGCAACATCGTTCGTTTACATGTTAAAGGCGAGTATTTGGTGAGTGGATACTACAATGACAACAGACTTCTGCTGACAGATAACAGTACAGTATTGGTGTACCATGAAGATTCGCTGTTCACATGTGGAACAAACCAACAAGACAGCAAAAGTCAAGAGGTGGCTGCTCACTACAGTGACTGGATTACTAGACTGTTGGATGACCATTAAGCCACCACCTGCCTTCCATGCCTTCTTGCATGCCTTCCAGGTGTGCTATCTAGAGGACGTAATTTTCTTTTCTTTTCTTTTGTCTTTCTGTTACATCATCAAACTGCTGGGATGTTGAGCTTCTAGGCTAGTTTAGTACTAGTTTACTTCAAAATAGTTTTTCTTGTTCAAACTTACAACACGTTAGGCAACACCCATGTACATGTATTTGGACTGGTCCACTGAACATTGTTATAACGCTTTACTGCCATGATAGAACAATGAGTTCAATGACAAAAGTTTAGGTAATTTTCAGCAGCAACACAACAGTCACCACATTTTCAGCTTTCTTCTCTCTTCCACTCTCCACCCATCACGTAAGGACAGCAGTCTGGTCAGAGCCGTATATATACGGTTCTGAGTCTGTTGTAAGTCTCGTACTAATTAATGCCTTCAGTACCAAAGTGACAGGCTATGTATGCCTAGCTAGCTAGAGAAACACAGCACGTTCACTTCATGTTGACTAACCTGGAACAACTGCATGGTCCAGGCAGCGTTTGAGACAGTAACTCCCAGCTATAGCAAGCATACTGCCGTTATGTAGAAAAGAAAGACAAACGTCATTGACAGTAAGCTGGAAGATCTCGTTGAAAGTTTTGTTCGACATGCACGCATGGATGATGATGAAGACAACGTAGAAGTAGACGGCGATGTCGATACAAACGCTACAGAAAAAAATGCAAGATGCAAATTATGATGAAAGCCTCTCGCGCTATCGTGCTACGTTCCCGTATAAGACGACTAGTCTCGCGTGGCCAGACGTTCGCGCGGGGAAGGGGACAACGCCAGAGCGCGAGAGGGTTGGTACGAGAAGACACTCCGATGACGTCTTTACGTGTTCGATTTATGACGTGGTATGACAGGCAATGTGACACTCGAAAGAGACGGTAAACGCATTTTTGGTCCCACCGCAGCCATTTATAATACGAATGCGCGCAAAACGTAGCCAACATGTCTAGATACGTTTGTTATGCAAAACCGTTATCATGAGTCATGTGACTCCCCATTCGTTCTGTTAGGCTTTTCACCACGTCTA
The DNA here is from genome assembly GCF_963422355.1 of Corticium candelabrum. NCBI lineage: Eukaryota > Metazoa > Porifera > Homoscleromorpha > Homosclerophorida > Plakinidae > Corticium > Corticium candelabrum. The sequence continues at coordinate 2,122,230 of NC_085106.1, forward strand.
CAAGAAATCTGCTATTTCGCGGTTTAGAATTATAACAAAGTCGTCGCCGTGCTCAAAAGAATAACGAAAAAATTGCGTATTTTCAATCGACAAAAAGCGTTCCTGCACGTGACCCTACGTGCACGTGCTCGAAAGTGCCTGACCACATCTGGGTGTGTCACACACACAAAATGGATACAAGATGGATAGCGGTGAAGGCACAATACTACGGTCTCACTAATGGAATCCTTGTTGAAGAGCGTTCGAATGCGTCAGCAGCAAGCCGCGATCGAGGCCAATTGAGACCCACCATCCCATCAATCGCCCTGTTTCCATCTCCTCTGCCTCGTCGAGAGCTCGAGTACATCAGGAACATCCAACCTCTGATCAACGAACTGTACGACAACGTGAGTAGAGACTACGCGTTTATCAGGAAGGCTCTAGAACGGTGAGAACTAGAAAGGTGCACAGGGCATCAGACTACTCGTATGACTCATTTTGGATGCGCATGACGCATGTGTATGGGTGGATGCACGGATGTGACGTCCAGTGGTCTGGTGCTAGTGTCTGTTACTTTGGTGATTTGTAGTTTCAATGTAAAAATGTGGCATGGAGATTAAAAGCATGCAACAAATGCACACACACACACACACACACACACACACACACACACACACACACACACACACACACACACACACACCCACACACACCACACACACACACACACACACACACACACACACACACACACACACACACACACACACCCACACACCCACCCACACACACACACACACACACACACACACACACACACACACACACACACACCACCCACCCACACACACACACACACACACACACACACACACACACACACACATACACACACACAACCTCCTCCTCCTCCTCCTCCTCCTCCTCCTCCTCCTCCTCCATGCTACCCCCTACCCCGCACACACAGTTGTCTGTCGATGATATTCTAATTGGTTGATAGTGTGTTGAATTTGTTGATTAAGAGATGAGATGGTAGAACGTACACTGATACATCGTTGTACATTATTAGAGTTATCGAAACTGATGAATTCACTAGCCAACTTGTCAATATCCTAGAAATCGTGGAAAGAGAACAACTATACAAAAACAAGGTTGCTGCCCACACATTAATTAATTAATTAATTAATTGATAGTCTACTGATCATGATATCCATATCATCACTAAAGTCTCTTGATATTTTGGGCACTAGACGACGACATTTGGTTTGATTCGATCAGACTACATGAGAGAGTCAAGACCAGAGGCTTGCAGTAGTCTAACAGCTATGAAGCAGACCGAAGTCAACACAGTGGCTGCTTCTACTGCCTGCGTAGCCGAACGAATCCCTCAATTTCACAGGTTCCATTCACTCACTGTCTTCTATCCTTATTTCTTTACTCACGTTTTATTGCTTAGATTTACAGTAACTCTAAGAGATGGTTTCCGTCCAGACAACTACAATCCTGAAGTATGATACTTGTGCTCAGTTTTTTCTTGCGATGGCTCGTGTGATATCAATTATTCCTTTGTTGCAGCTTCCTACCCCTTCAAATGGTAAAGGACTTGCAGAGGGGTTGGTCTCGGCATGGAAACAGTACAACTCCGAAAGGTTAAGGTTCAATCAATAACCATATTACCTAATTTAATTAATCAGTGAAGTTATATATATATTAAATATTTTAGCATTTTAATATAATTTTGAAAATATCCAGAGTTGTTTGTATGTTAATTTAGCGGGTCTTGTCTGTCTCATAAAGGGCGACTGACTGGACACTTGTGCCTACAGTTTCTATATCCAGTCAGTTGAATTTTACCTGCTGATGTTACAGACACAGAGGCTGTCTTGCATTAGATACCAACTGAACTATACCCATAGTAACTACCAGTTAGGATACAGAACGACAGGTTGTAGGGGTGTCCAAGTTTGAAATGGTTGGTGCTGCAAATGCAGTGCTAAAAACGTACTTTGACTTAATGGGACACTCCCACACATACTGGTAAAGTAATTAGTATGTATGCATGACTATAAGTACGTATGACAGCCGCTGTCTGCACTTCAGGATCAGAGTCACAATAACTATTGTGCTTGGCCACTAGGAGTCAATTGTTCTTCGTTTGACATATTGACATACGTAGATATTGTGCATGATAATCGGTAATGGGCGTACAAAAGCTTTGCAATCTTGGTCCTGCTCTGGTGCTGCAAAAATTGGCTTGGCGCTACATGCAGTGCCTATATAACTCCAGATGGGCACCCCTGTGGTTGCCAGCAGCATGTGCTTGTACATTTAGCTCTAGCACACTTGTCCTCCGTGTACACCAAATGCATGCAATTTACTAATACACTACAGAGTTTCCATTTTAGGCAAGGAAACAATCACTTGTATTTTTCAGTCTTGCAATTTTGAAAACGTCAAATTTAATCTTATACTATGGTCATGTGACATGCGACCAGTCACAAACGTGTATTTAGATGGTCTACACGACGTATTGCACGGCAAGTGTGCAATAAGTTACTTCCAGTTAGTTTCACACTCTCACTTATACTTACACGTCACGTGACCATGGTATAAATAATTTATCATATGATTAGCATGCTACATGGTATCACAAGGGGCAGGGTTAGAGTCCTCGGCTTCGCCTTAGGCAATAACTCTGCCCCTCGTGCTGGTACACAAGCCATATAGCACGCTAATCTTACGACAACCTGTACTTATCCAAGCACACCTCTATATTATACTCACTAGCTAATAAACATCAAAGTTTCTTACTTAAAATTTTGTTTTATGTCTAGTAGGGCCGAAAATAATCATGTTACATGAGTGAGTTGTTTCCTTTCTAATTAGATCTGTTATTGTCATGATTGTGGGTGAGGGTGAATGGAACACTTACGATATGTTTCATCTGGAGACTCTCTTGTTACAATCGTAAGACACGGTTGTTGGTTTTGGCCTGTTTTTCATTCTCAACGAGAATGCCTTTCAGCTATGGCGTGAAAGTCGTTCAAGTTATCTTTGATGACGTCATCAAAGGAGGTCCAAAGGAAGCAAAATTGCGTGAAGATGGAGCTCTCATCATGTACAGTGGAGAGTGTAATAATTGGGTATCTAAATCATTGTAACTCTATATTTGATTAGAGATGGTCACGAGGTAGCGATAACTTATTTCCGATTTGGCTATTCGCCGGAACATTATCCATCCCAGAAGGTACCGTTCTTTTTTATATTGTAACTGTGTTTTGTTAATTAATTACTTAATTGATTGATTTCTGTAGTATTGGGATGTTCGGTTGTTGTTTGAACGATCACGAAGTATCCAGTGTCCTTCAGTGGCTCTTCATCTTGCAGGCACAAAGAAAGTGCAGCAGGAATTGGCAACACCAGGAGCACTCGAACGGTCAGTTTGCAGTCATGATGTCATTGATTGCATTGTTGCTGCATGCTAACAGACAATACCATATATAGTTTGTGTAAGGCAGTAGTCGGTTTATTGAAAATATTGCATGCTGAATGCCAAGATTGATGATGTTATAATGCTTTGTAAAATATGTAACTGGGGCACTGGTTGCTGTCTTTAGCAATCGGGTTTACATGTATTGCATGGCGCTGTTGCTTTGCAGTTGTCTGTGTGAGTGTTTGAGGATGAGATGTTGTATTTTGTGTTATAGGTTTTTGAGCAATCGTGATGCAGTGGAGAAAGTGCAAGCAGTGTTTCTAAAGATGTATGCATTGGACCAGGTACTGGACACCTCGAGTTCAGTAGTTTGTAGACATTGTCTGACTATTGCTACAATATGCAAGTCACTTTGCAGTGTGTGTGTGTGTGTGTGTGTGTGTGTGTGTGTGTGTGTGTGTGTGTGTGTGTGTGTGCACGTGCGTGCATGTGTGCATGCGTGCGTGTGTGTCAGATGTCACACAAGTTTTCTCAGGCCTAATCACCGCAAAAAAACTTCATATAACAAATGTCAATGGCACAAAACATTTGCCCCTGTCTATTTTCTATCTTTCGTTCTGCTCATAGACTCCAGAAGGTGACAAAGCTGCTGCAAGCGCTATTGCAGACCCCTTCAACTACATTATGAAACCCCAACGCGAGGGCGGTGGTATGAACTCAACAAACTTAATTCTTCGTCACTAATGCTAAAATTTCAACACACTCTTTCACTCTAGGCTCAAATCTATACAACGAAGACATCAAGAAAACTTTGATTGATCTGAAGGACAGTGTTGCCAGGAGCTCTTACACAATCCAGGACAGAATCTATCCTGTAGAAAACACAAACGTCTTTCTTAAACCAGGACGTTTGGACGAATTAAAGCAGCTGAAAGTTGTTGAAGAGATAGGAATCTTTGGAACCTATGTACGGTGAGTACTGCCACATTATTTTCATGGAGGTTTGTATTTATTTCATTGACCGGAATGAAGAGTTGTGTAATTAAACTTAATTAGCTTGTTTGTGGATTGTAAATAAGTAAAGGCTGAATGAAGGTGGTGTGCTCTTGATAGGCAAGAACAGGCAATAAACAACAATAAAATTGTATGTTTTAGTCATAGACAAAGGGAAGTGAACAAAGAATGATGCTGACTATGCTACATAATGAAGATTCATTGGTCTGAGACTCAATTCATCTCTTCTAGACTTGAGGATCAGCATCGTGCTATCCAGGACCAACTTTGTGGGAGAAGGGGCGTAGCGTTGCATGGGCTAGACGGGGCTATAGCCCCATCATTTGTAGGCGTGGTCATAAAAGTCGTAGACTGTAAAATACGTGTGAGGACCAAAGCTGTATGTATATACACCACCCTTTTTCCAGTCTGGATCTGCCACTGAGTCTACTGTATTAGTCAATTAGAAGCTAATGAAATGGGCGTGTCCCATAGCATCCCGAAGTTTAGCCCCCACTGTTAGAGGTCACGCTACGCCCTGGTGGGAGAGTCTGTATGTTGCACCAATTGTATATCATGTATCTCTTAAGAAGTTGGCCCTGAAAGCAAACAACTTATCAGGCCAATACAGAAAGTGTTAATCTGTACAATGAAAAACATCGAACATATTTAAGTCGGAAGTTATTGTTCTAATAGACGGTTGAACGTTTTCTTGTTGCAGGACTGATGACAAGTTTGTTACCAATTCTGTTCCTGGACACTACATGAGAGTTAAGGAGTCTGACATGGGAGAGGGCTGCATGCTGCTCGGATATGCTGCTATTGGATCTCCATGGCTCTACTGACAATTCCAGAACTATTTTAACATCAAAATTTATTTCTTTGTAAAATTTCACAACAGCAGGAGATGCAATGCTTTGCACACGTTCAGATGTTAGTATCGAATATATTGCGTTCTGTCTTGATTAAATAAAACACTAAGGTCGTGTATTATTGAATGGGTATACCCAATCGTTAGGATCATCAGCATGCAAGCAGAATTTTAATATTAATTAAGAGCAGCAAAATCACCACAGTCATGCGTTCCAGTCATCAGCCAAATCTCAGTTATTCGCTCAACTTCAGTCATCTTCAAACGCCGGTTAAACTCCCTCCCACTTAGCATTAAATTAAATTAATTAATTAATACGTCGCTGTTGTCACCAGGGCTGTATGTCAGGCACGTATTCCTGTGCAAGCGCAATTTGTAATACGCGCTCATAAATTTTGAGGCTTTAGGCTCCCCAATCCCGGTAGCGTCAGCGCTACAAAAGCGGCTACTCTAATAGTTGAAATACTTTCCGGGGTTAAGTACGTAAACAGTACTGATTAGGAATGAATGACTGCGCATGTCCATTGCTGAGAAACAAGTTTCGTCATTCTCTTCGTTTGCTAAAGCAGAACAAATACTCGGTCAACCTCAGACTACAGTAAGGTAACGGTAATGTCAATGTCTGCCACTGATTTTTAGGCCTTGTCTACGAATGTTGCTCACGCACAAGTGACACAACTTGTGCAGCTAGTGAACTAATTGGTGACCAATGCAGAACATACTGCAGGCGCGAAGCAGATACAAACGCTAATGCAAGTCGCTTTTCGTAGCACGTACAGTATATGTAGTCTGTGATGTCTGTTGTAGCTGCATGGTGTATTTTGTAGTCTGTTAGCTGTACGTCTTAGTTACTAGGTCCTAATTAGTTGTTGTATGTTTGCCCCAAGATGGAACTGTACCTTCTAGGTGCGACAGAAATCTATCATTCATCATTCATTCATACGTACTGAGAGCATCTCTAGATAGGTATACCTGTAACTACGCCTGCATTGTTGTACATTGTTGTACACGTGCGGCTTCTAGTTAGTAAGCTGCATTCTCGCGGCGGTGCAAATATTCATAAACGTGCTGACCTGGAAGCTAGGGCTATAATAGGTGGATGTTGTCCCCTGTCCCCTGCACGTTTGAGCACAAGCATGCATCTACCCACGCGCACACCCACGCGGCACGCATGCACGCACGCACGTACGCGCGCGCACACACACACACACACACACACACACACACACACACACACACACACACACACACACACACACACACACACACACACACACACACACACACACACACACACACACACACACACACACACACACACACACACACACACACACACACACACACACACACACACACTGCCAGGGAGTTCTCACGCAATGCGCTCCGCAATGCCTAGCTATCATACAGCCTCAGCAAGAATCATGCTAAGGCCGTCCTTACTATCCCTTAAAGTCACGTGCCAGTCTTTATAGTTGCGTGTGACATGATGTCTCTAGTGACACGTGCTATTGTGCTGATAGGCCACAGCCTTCCGCTCAAACTCTCTTGTAATACGAAAAATATAAAAACAAAAGCAGTCTCTCCGTCCCAATTTTTTTAGAAAAGACAATCAACAAGTAATTAGTCTTGCATGGCCTAGATCTACTAGACAGCTATGTAGCAATTTTTTTGTTGACTCAAACATCTGTCTGATGTTCATGACTGTGAGTTCAGTCGTCTAGTGTCACACACGTGCATGTTTTTGCAGTGATGAACAACTTTACGTACTTCACAGCAATCTTGCTGTTCGCAACAGCGGACATCCTCAAGACAGCCGGACAGTGCGACATTGCACCAACCAAGATGACCATCACACCAAACGGTTGCTTCTCCAAGACAATTGAAACAAATGCTTGCATTGGAACCTGCTCGTCAATCGCTATACCGCGTCAACGTCCGTCCTATCCTCCATTCCAAACAGAAATGAATTGTTGTCACATGGCACGAATGCAGGTCGTACAAACGAGAGTTCTCTGTCCTGACGGAAAGTGGAAGACCGTGTCTTACAAAAAGGCGAAAGAATGTGGGTGTAACAAATGCTCTCCGAAACGATGACTGAGACTGATCTGTCTGATTAGCTAAAACACGCGCGCCGACAACCGCTTTTGCGTAGATAAACCGTTTGTAGTCATAGATAAACCGTTTGTAGTCATAGATAAACCGTTTGTAGTCATAGATAAACCGTTTGTAGTCATAGATAAACCGTTTGTAGTCATAGATAAACCGTTTGTAGTCATAGATAAACCGTTTGTAGTCATAGAGACGTAGCTGATAGCGCTGTCTAGCTAAAGGCTGTTGGTAGAGAGATGTCTAGTCTAATTTATCTAAACTCGTAAGACGCTGTGCAGGCCAGTATCCGCGGGAACTTTCGGGGGCATACGGGGACTAATTCTAGGGGCAGGAACAAACCTACCCACTCTGTAGCTAGCCTAATAAAAACAGTCTAGTCACTCTACTAGCAGCTGAGCTACTACCTCAATCTTCTATCGGCGAGGATTAACAATCCGGGGAATGGCGAGGGCGGAGAGAGACTGGGTTCCAGTCTACCAGTACAGTAGTGCGCTTCAATTACGTAATTACAGCACGGTTTGGGGTGTATAACAATTGTGTTATAACAGTATTTGTTTACAGGAAGTAGAAAGCAAAAATACGGAAGATAGTCAGATATTCGAATAGCCGTTAGCTACAAATGTGGAGTTGTGGACATAACTTCAGTTTATCAGTTTATAAATATGATAGACATTTTCAGAGTATTGATACTTTGGTAGCATTGCCTGCTCTTGTAACGCAATGTAAACAAAAAAGTTTAGTTAACTGTACTGTACCATTACTGGTAGTCATTGATATTGAAATTCAAGGGCCAATATCGAACAACAGCACTCAGAGTGTCGTAATACTAATACTACTAATAAATAATTAAAATCTTTTTGTGTTTGAATACTGCTCTGGATTACCATCAAAATTAAATCACTTCTAAGTTAGGATAACATCCACTTCTGGCAAAATTTCATAAAAATCCATCCATCACATTTGGATTATGTTGTCAACAACAAACAAAGAAACAAACCGAAGGTAATAAAATGCAAAGCATCACCACTTTGTTGGACCTGTAGCTTATGAACGATGCCAGGCAGTAGACAAAATCCACTAATTCCAGTTTTAGTAGACATGCACTCACCTGCCCATACACATGCTTCCCATAAGGTTTGTTGTTATGAATCAGTTTAGTTAGCTGAGTTTAGTTAGCTGTGCTACACCATTAGGTGCAGAATAATGGTGTACTGTTTTACAACAATTCGATTGCCAAGGGATGAGTACACGTATATATTAGAATTGATGATCTAATTTGATGGGCAATTGTGCTAACAGTTGTCGAGCTACTGATAGTATGTGTAGAAACCATTAAAATCCCTCCCACTTAGCATTAAATTTATTTAATTAATTAATACGTCGCTGTTGTCACCAGGGCTGTATGTCAGGCACATATTCCTGTGTAAGCGCAATTTGTAATACACGCTCATAAATTTTGAACGTATAGGCTCCCCAATCCCCGTAGTGCCACCCCTACAAAATAGTTGAAATACTTTGCGGGGTTATATATATGTATACACAGTACTGATTAGGAATGAATGACTGCGCATGTCCATTTGAGAAACAAGTTTCATCATTCTCTTGGTCAGCTCAGACTACAGCAAGGTAACGGTAATGTCAATGTCTGCCACTGATTTTAGGCCTTTGTCTACGAATGTTAATTAATTGCTCACGCACAAGTGACACAACTTGTGCAGCCTAGTGAACTAATTGGTGACCAATGCAGAACATACTGCAGGAGCGAAGCAGATACAAACGCTAATTTGTAGCACGTACAGTATACGTACTGAGATAGATAGGTATACCTACGCCTGCATTGTTGTACATGTGCAGCTTTTAGTAGGAGCTGCATTCTGGAGGCGGAGAAAATATTCCTAGACGTCCTGACCTGGAAGCTAAGGCTATAATAGGTGCATGCTTTCCCCTGTCCCCTGCACGTTTGAGCATCTACCCACGCGCACACCCACCGCACGCACGCACGAATGCACGCACACACACACACACACACACACACACACACACACACACACACACACACACACACACACACACACACACACACACTGCCAGGGTGTTCCCACGCTATGCGCTCCCCAATGCTTAGCTAGACATAGAGCCTCAGCAAGAATCATGCTAAGGCCGTCCTTACTATCCCTTATAGTCACGTGTGACATGATGTCTCTAGTGACACGTGCGTGCTACTTTGCTGATAGGCCACATCCTTAGAATTCCGCTCAAACTCTCTTGTAATACGAAAAATTTAAAAACAAAGCCGTCCCTCCGTCCCATTTTTTAGAAAAGACGATCAACAAGTAACTAGTCGTGCATGGCCTAGATCTACTACTTACGTAGCAAACTCAACATCTGTCTGATGTTCGTGACTGTGAGTTCAGTCGTCTAGTGTCACACACGTGCATGTTTTTGCAGGTCAATCCCAGTGATGAACAAATTCATGTACTTCACAGCAATCTTGCTGTTCGCAACAGCGGACATACTTAAGACATCCGGACAGTGCGACATTGTACCATATAAGATGACCATCACACCAAACGGTTGCTTCTCCAAGACAATTGAAACAAATGCTTGCTTTGGAACCTGCTCGTCAATCGCTATACCGCGTCAACGTCCGTCCTATCCTCCATTCCTAATAGAAATGAATGGTTGTCGCATGGCACGAATGGAGGTCGTACAAACGAGAGTTCTCTGTCCTGGCGGAAAGTGGAAAACCGTGTCTTACAAAAAGGCGAAAGAATGTGGGTGTACCAAATGCTCTCCGAAACGATGACTGCGACTGATGTGTCTCACTAAAACACGTGCGCCGACAACCACTTTTGCGTAGATAGACCGTTTGTAGTCTTACAGACGTAGCTGATAGCGCTGTCTATCTAGAGGCTGTTCGTAGAGAAATGATTTATATAAACTCGTAAGACGCTGTGCAGGCCAGTATCTGCGGGAACTCTCGGGGGCATACGCGGACTAATTCTAGGAGTAGACTAATTACTAATTCTAGGGGTAGTGTACTGTAATTACGATGCAACATTCATCGACAAGGAAAGCGCTGTGGTCTGGCAACCGAGACCACTTTATATCAACAAGCCCTTGTGGAATGTCCGGAGCAAAGGGAAAGGGAACATTTCGGTGTTCCAGGTGCCACTTAAGTTGCCGTTTCGACTACTTTGGTCAGAGACCGCCTTTCCAAACTGCTCTCATGTAGGTACACTTACCTCAGCGCCCCATTTCTCTAGTGCTCTACTCCTACGCGATTGCAGATTGTGTTGCGTGTTTGTAGACTTCTGGAAGACGCGTATGTAATGAAAGACCCATTCTCTCCCGATGAACGACAGCTCGTGCTTGGCTCTCACTGCTCAGTTTGTCAACAGCCGGTCTGTGTAGGAACGGTAAGCGCATGCGTACAACTGAGTGAAGATGATGTCACGTGAGCACGGATGCCGATGTGTAGGGATGCAGTGTATTCTACACCAAGAGATTTTGTCTGCCGTGCGTTCTAGCCAAGGCTGACGAATTCCCGGAAGAAATTAGAAAAGTAGGAAATGATATTATAGCTTGGCACTTGACAATTCATCACGCACGCACACACTCACTCATTCAGTCACTCTAAGTTTTGCCATATTTGATTTAAATCACAAATATGATGGTGCATAGGATGCTTTGCTAGTCTCAACTGACAAGGTCTGAGTTACTGCCATTAATTTTGTCCCATACACCTGCTAACCTCACAGGCTACAGGTACTCATGCCGGCTCCGCCCATTCTAGCGTCTAGTCTGCGCGCATTATGATGGCCTGTTTTAGTAACTTACATGTCTTGATGCACATAATTTACATTGTCATTTCTGTGTTATAACAATATTTGTTTACAGGAAGTAGAAAGCAAGAATACGGAAGATATTCAGAGATTCGAATAGCCGTTAGCTACAAGGAAGGTCTCTGCCATGTGGAGTTGTGGACAGAACTTCAGTTTATTAGTTTATAAATATGATAAACATTTTCAGAGTGTTGATACTTTGGTAGCATTGCCTGCCCTTGTAACGCAATGTTTAGTTAACTGTACTGTACCATTACTGGTAGTCATTGATATTGAAATTCAAGGGCCAATATCGAACAAGAGCACTCAGAGTGTCATAATACTAATACTACTAATAAATAATTTAAAATCTTTTTGTGCTTGAATACTGCTTTGGATTACCATTAAAATTAAATCACTTCTAAGTTAGGATGACATCCACTTCTGGTAAAATTTTTTAAAGTCCATCCATCACATTTGGGGTTATGTTGTCAACAACAAACAAAGAAACAAATCAAAGGTAATAAAACATAACCTCCAACGTATAATTGCAAAGCATCATCACTTTGTTGGGCCTGTAGCTTATGAATGATGCCAGGCATTAGACAAAATCCACTAATTCCAGTTTTAGTAGACATGCACTCATCTACCCATGCACATGCTTCCCATAAGGTTTGTTGTTATGGATCAGTTTAGTTAGTCGTGCTACACCATTAGGTGCAGAAGAATGGTGTACTGTTTTACCACAAATCGATTGCCAAGGGATGAGTACATGTATATATTAGAATTGATGATCTAATTTAATGGGCAATTGTGCTAACAGCTGTCGAGCTACTGATAGTATGTGTACAAACCATTAAAGTGCAGGCACTTTTGCTGGGCTTCATTACTAATATATTATTCAACATGTGTTTCCAACCATGATATGATGTCTGCAATCACAACGTCCGAATATTCTTTGGGTTCACTGAACAGCCGATGATAATGATCAGGATACAACTGCACACAAAACAAAGTCAATAGATTAATTAAAATAATTAATAATGGTTAAATAATTAATATTAATTAAAATAATTCATTTCATTAAATTTTGTTTGTTAATTCCTAAGCAAAATTTTTACTTTTAGCGTCTTGTCTTCACTCTGTGTCTTCGCATGAAACATTTCTGAACCTTCGTGTGGCACAAACCGGTCTGCAGTACCATGTAGCAATAAATACGAAAACTTGACTTCTTCCATTCGCTTTTGTATCTCGTCCATAGCTGCTAGAGCACACGCTCCCCACCGAGCTTTAATATTGCCGTGATAATTGAGTGGATCTTCCAGGGATGCTTTGACCTAACAAGAAAAAATCCACAATCTCGTTCCAAACACCAAGATACACAATCACTGTACCACTTCTGGATCTCGGCTAATTCCATTTGGATCGGAAGTGCCGACTCCAAGTTGAGGAAATAGAGAAGACACGAGATGTAGTAACCACACCTAAATTGAAATTGTAGAATACGCATTTGGCACATATATATGGTGTGAAACGGGATACAAAAATGACCTTGACAGAAAACATTGTACTTGCTTTTGGCATAATCATTGGTGCAACGAGTATCGCACCCGAGAAGAGATGAGATGATTCGAGTGCAGCAAGGATCGCTACTGCTCCTCCCTAACACAAAACACAATAACCTAAAATTTTAAAATGTATTGCAACTAATGTATGTGTTGTCAATGGTGTGTTTGTTTGTGTGTGTGTGTGTGTGTGTGTGTGTGTGTGCACGTGCACGTGCATATGTGCGTGCATGTGTGTGTGTGTGTGTGTGTGTGTGTGTGTGTGTGTGTGTGTGTGTGTGTGTGTGTGTGTGTGTGTGTGTGTGTGTGTGTGTGTGTGTGTGTGTGTGTGTGTGTGTGTGTAAGTTAGTGCATGTCATGTGTCTGTGCATGCATGTGTGAGCTACACATGCATGGTGGGTGACTGACCATTGAGTATCCAAACAAGAAGAATGGAATATCTGGCAGTTCTTCTTTCACTTGTTGAACGTGCTGTAGAGTATCTCGTACATACCAATTAAAGTCTTCACAATCAGCTCTGATACCATCACTCCTTCCATGCCCAACTGCCACATTAATTTCAAACACTTATATATGTCACAGTATCAGAAGCACTTGATATTATGATTGCATCAGTAATATACGTAATAATGTAAATAGTAGTACTAACAGACTTTCTAAGATTAATAATAAAATATTACAGTCACCGCTGTGGCTTAGTGGTTAGCGACAATGGCTACCACTCCATGGTTTTGGGGGTTCAAACCCCAGTGACGACAGTAAATTATGAAACTTGTCTGTCTTTCTTTCTCATGTTTCTCTAGCTTTATTCATGAGACTGTGACTCGTTTCAGTCATTAGGGAGTTTCTGTGGTCTGGCAAACGGTCCGTTGACGATGGTGTTCAGTGCTTTCCTGGTGGTCATTGATATCCACTAAGCGTGCTGTATCAAGTTCGCGGTCACGGTGATACCTGCAATCTATATCAAATTGGCTAGTCATTGATCGTCGTGTGGACTACACAGAAACATGTACCCTGCTGGGCTCACCTGCCAGGTTGGTGGGCGCCCAGATGGGGTAAAGACCCCACTTGCCCATTATGGAAGGGCATAACGGCACATAAATATTAAAGATTGTTGTTATTATTATTGTATGTCCTGTTCAGATCGGATGTCTTGTAAGCACCAGAAGCACACCCTGCCTCATTAGACTTGTACCCAGTTCTCTCCTCGCGCACTCCACATGTTTTAGCACGTGCTTTGTGTATGAGTCTACTGCCTCAGAGCTCTTAGACCGTCATGGTTGTGTCTAGACAGAAGACATGACTTTATGCAGAATCTGAGTAGATGCAAGAAGCACTGTTTCTACAAGTGCTGCAGATTGTTGCTGTTGTTGTTGTTATCATTATTTATTATTACCAACATCATTATCATTATTTCATACAAATTATACACACTACACACACACACACACACACACACACACACAATGAAACAACAAAAATGAAGAGACAAAGAGACACACAGACTTCGGTCTAGTTTTAATAGTTGGTTGTTAATAAGTTGTATTAGTTGAGATTTATGAAAATATCTGTATTGACAGACAGACAGACAGACAGTAACATATGGACAGCAAGCTGGCCAGAGTCTAGATGTTGTTAAATTTTCAATTCAGTAAGCTAAGTTTCGGTTTGTAGGCTCCATAGGGGAGCTTTTAATTCTACTTGTTATGTATTTGTGTAATCTATTGTTGTAGTTGTTCATTAGCTGTTACTTTAGTTTCACAAGTATTAGCGTTGATGTATAAAAATATATGAAGATTTGACAGACAGACAGACAGACAGACAGACACACAGACAGACAGACAGACAGACAGACAGAAAAGTTTCAGCTCGGTTACGGTCAATTCAAGGCAAAGGAGCAGGTGCTTGGCTTGATGCTATACCCTCCTCATCTGAGTTTGCAATTGAATCCTGTGATTATCGCTTGGCATCCTTGATGAGGTTAGGATATACCATGCCTTTCAGTTCTTGGTCCAATTCATGTGATTGTGGAAAGTCTCTTGAATCAGATACGGATGGTTACCACTTTCTAACTTGTAAAACTGGTGGTGGCCCTGCTTACACACACAACTCTATAGTGAGAATATGGAGTGCCTGCCTTGGAAGCGTAAACTTACATCATGTAAATGAAGCACAACATCGTTACTGCAATTCAGACAACAGGCCAGACATTACTGTATTGGACTATCAATCTGGACAAAGCACTGATTTAGATGTCTCAATGGCACATGCTTGGAGGATTCTCTGTTTGATAGAGCTGCTGCTCTTCGTAGAGAAGAAATCAAAGCCAAAAAGTACTGAGAAGAAATTCTACCGCAAGGTTCCTCACCATCTGCTGTGCCCCTAGTGTTTAAACACTTTGGTCGTTGGATGGGGTGAGAAAGCGCTAAAATATCTAGACAATCTCTCACATCTCTCAAGAGATGAAAGTGGCCGAAAGAATCCTGCCAACTTTAATTATTTTGGAGACGTGGTCTGTCTGTTGAGCTGCATAGATGTAATGCTTCAGTAATGTCAAGGAAAGCCTATAACATCCTAGGTGGTCAAAAGCGCAGTTCGGAACCGAACACCTTTCAGTTTTTTGTTCATTAATTAATAAATAGTCATTATAAGACCCTGTCAGTGTCAACTGTAGTGTATCGTGTATTAGACTTTTAGTTAAGAGTTGCGTAGGTTGATTTAGCTTGTAATAGTTCTGATTTAGCCTGTAATAGTTCCGATTTATGAAAATATATTTCTTTGACAGACAGACAGACAGACAGACAGACAGCTTACCTACCGTGATCATGTCCTACGACCAAAAACCCTTTTTCTGCGAGAATAGACGCTAATGGATTGTGCCTTTCTACGTGTTCGTGTACACCGTGGCAAATAAACACAACAGCCCTTTAGAAATGAGACGATAAAATAAGCAAAAACGATTTCTAGTTTGCAAACCAGCAGTCAATCCGCTCGTAGTTAACTTGCCTGATACTTCCTTGCGGACTCCATCGCTTGGTATAAATTCTAGCTCCTTCTGCGTTCGTAAAATGGGGTAAATCCGAGGAAAACGGCACACTTTCAGTTGTACCCATGGTAAGTCCCGGATATCGTTTAACATTTAACGTCTAATTAAGTCAAAAGAGGGAGGGGTTGGCTGCACGAGACTACTGTACTTATACCGTAGTTTAGTGTACTAATGAAGGTAAATGACTATTTGTAACATATTTATTTCTTGCTCATGATGTCGTAATAAATTGTCCTAGTAGATGCTTTCAAGTAGATTCTAATACGGGCATTACGTTTTAATCCGGGCATTTCTAGATTAACTACTGTATACATAGAATTTTCATGGTTGTAACCAAACTCTGTACACGGTCTTGAAAACATGTTTTTTCAATTAACGTATAAAATTAATTAATAATTGTCAATTAGCGTCTACCTGAGCACGTGGCCGGTCACGTGGTCACGTCTTCAAGGCCATTGACATGACGGACGCAGCAGCAGAGCTACCATTCCATTTCTACTACAGACAGAGCGACCGCCCACAAGCCCAATCCCATCAAGGCAATGCGGTGGACTTCATCATCTTACCAGGAAACCCTGGATGCATGCAATTCTACAAACCGTTCGCCGATTGTTTGTTCGAGAAATGCGACCGCAGTGCTAGCGTCTACGTTATTAGTCACCTCGGACACAGCACGACATCACACGCTAAAGCCGAAATCGACGAGGACGACCGGCGTTCCGTCCAGTCACAGAGTGACTGGAGCGGCGACGACCTCTCGATTGTGGACCTTCAAGTGTTACAAAAACTGACATTCCTTAGATCCCACGTCAATCCCGAATCGACTCTCATTCTGATTGGTCACTCCGTTGGCTCCTACATCCTTCTCAAAATGCTGCCTCATATCGATAGGAGGAGAATAGGAAAAGCCATTTTTCTCTTCCCGACTATATATCGTATTGCTGATACGCCTAATGGTCGGTGGCAGAGACCATTCTACACGAGACATATGTGGATACCACTGCTGTTTGCTAATTTGGTATTGCGCATGCCCAGATGCTTACTCACGCCTCTCATTGGGATGTACATGAGGTGGGAGGGGACATCTTCTGAGTATATCCATCAGATGACTAAAGGAGTTTTGGAAATGGGAGACAGTAGCGTGTTAAAGGCTATGCTGACGATGGGCGAATGCGAGATGCTTCAAATTAATGACTTCAGTGCTAATAGTCGACAGACTATTCTCGATTTCAATGACAAGTGTTCGTTTTACTACGGTGCATCAGACAAATGGGCACCCGAAGAATGGGTTCGGTACTTCTCTGAGCAATTTCCGCAGGCCCATGTGCACAGATGTGATCCGGACATAAAGCACGCGTTTGTTCTTTCGTCATTTGAGGAAGTAGCTGACATGGTGCTTGAATGTAGTAGTGACATCTTATTAAGCTGATAATACCAGTATGTAGCACACAGAATGAGTATCAGGTCTGACAATGTTATGTACAGTAATACTCATCTCATAGTTGAATTATAGTGTCGGTGTCATGATTTTGATGAGTGTAGAAGTACATGTGACCAACAAAGCAAAACTATTTCCCCCTTTGTATAGATTTAATTAATACAAATCATAGTACATTCTTTCATTAAATTAATTAAAGCAAGTTGGGACCATAGAAATGAAAAAGCACTAAAGTGCAAACCCTCGGCTGCTATGCAACTTGAATGTTTTTAGCCAGAGCCAACGAAGAGAATGATTTGGTCACGTGTTATGCAGTAGGCAGGGCGAGTCATATGTCACATGACCGGCCAATGCTAACTGTACTGTACACACCCTAGCATTTCACGCCTCAGGTAATGAGTAAATATAATCATTTTTAATGCCACGTTACTTCATGTTTCTTCAACTGTACAGCCTCCAACAAGAAGAGTTAGATTGAATACTGTAGGTGGAAAAGGTTATGAGACGTGCACAAGT
Source organism: Corticium candelabrum (assembly GCF_963422355.1). Lineage (NCBI taxonomy): Eukaryota > Metazoa > Porifera > Homoscleromorpha > Homosclerophorida > Plakinidae > Corticium > Corticium candelabrum. The sequence continues at coordinate 2,140,007 of NC_085106.1, forward strand.
TTGACTGCGGTTTGGCTAGTCTTCATGAGTGATTTGATACAAACTGTGCTGAAACGCAGACATAGCAAACTGACGCTTTATCAAATCAGCATACTTCAGTTTGGCGTTCTGTTTGAGTCAAACAACACTCACTTTAGTGATAAAATCCTATCAAAAGTAGGATGCTAATGCTCGCTGACTGTGCCAGTTACAAATTGTAATTAATAAGCTGTCATACACTGTAGTCACACAAGCCTACAAAGTGAAAAAAAAGAGTATCTATTTTTTAGTACAACTCAGTAATATAAAAACACTATACATAGTAGTAGCCACTCACCTGAGCTTTTCTGCTTGTGTTGATTTTGTCTGTTTGTCTGTCTGTCTGTCTGTCTGTCTTGACTGTCAATGTAACATATACCACCAAAGCAACAAAGACATATGAATCACCCATATCATTTAAAACTCAAAACAAAATTTCACAAATGTTGCAAGACATACTAATACTACAATATCAAATATGGACATCAATATAAATCTAATACTTTACCATTGACATGCTAATCAGTCTGATAGTAATTGTTCGTTCACTAACGATTCAAGGCTCTTGTCGTAGCTTGGTCTCTAGTCTATATCCACCCTCAGGCTGTAGGACCATCATTACAAATTCTCCATTCTCGAAGTTCCACAATTTATGAAACGTTTCGACCTGTCTCCAACAAAATTGAAATCAACTACGTCTACACCCGTGTTTCTAGCCATCAAATCTAACCTCCCAGTGATAGTAACGCATAAGAAAGAGGCGACAAGTAAGACCGTGTGACACCAGCAAAATGTTCTGCTTGCAGTGACCTTTCTTCATGTCACGATGCAAAGTCTCCAGAAACGAAGAGACACGATCAAACACATCGGCACCACTACAACAAAATAAAGCTGTAAATAACTGAGAACAGTTGTATTTTTAATTATTTTATTTATTTATTTGTTTGCTAATTATTTTATTAATTTCACTATTAATTAATATTTATCTGTTAATTATTTGTTTATTAATAATAAAATTAATTAACCTTAATTTATTTGTTAATTATTTGTTTAGCAATAATAAAATCAAGTAACCTTAATTTATTTGTTATTATTTGTTATGTTAATTTTTTGTTTGTTAATTATTTTATTTGTTAATTTATTTATCTACCTTTCGCCAGTCGGAAATCTAAAATAGAAAGAACCGATGTCTCGTCGCTGTTGAATCACTGTGTCCATTGTGCTTGGATCTTGGTAGTTGCCCCATTCCTGTTCTCTGATACGAGGCTCTTCTGTCCATGTGACCTAGCAAAAGAAACAAGGTCTATTATCGATGCCACATACTGCAAGTCACAAATAAATTTTTAGAATAATTCGATGCATGTAGATTTCAATTTGTGATACAAATTCAATTTTAGCATGCCCACAGTCTTACATTAACATAAATACGTACACATATAAATAAATAAATAAATAAATAAATAAATAAATAACAGAAACAGGAAGTAGATAAACAACAATTAAACTACAAAAACAACAACAAGAAAAGTCGAATAATGTATAACAAAACCAATGTAATAATAAATAATATCAACAAACAAATATCACATTTTTGCAGTTTAGATTTCTTACACAAAAATTTTGTGCCAAATGTTAATTGATATGCTTTTGCAAGATTCGACTAATAGTATGAAAAAAATCTAAGTGTCCCTTTCAACGCTCAAAACACTCAATGTATTTGGATGATTGACATTGCAGTAGATATAACTACAACAATGTAATGCTGCAAATCAGGGCCGCAGCCAGCAGTTTGGAAGTGGTCCGATTGAAAATACCTAAAGACGCACAGACACGCACGCACAGACAGACACAGTGACACATGCACAGACAGACACATAAGGTACGTTTCTTCTTGTGTTACATACATAATCAACTTCTTCAAAACATCAGTACATACAGAGATAATAATCGAACATGCTAGCTCATGAGGAATGCAATTTAGCAGTTGTGGTCCTTCTTGCTTTAGGTTATGGTAATGTACTAGGTATTTGCACTGGACTTCAAAACGAGTCTGTCGGTCATATCTTCGTAGCAGTTCAAATCATAAGAAATTAAGATGATTCAGTTTTGCCTGACTATCCTGCTTTTCAAACCCAACTCTCTAGTAAAACTTTATTTTGAGTTATTACAGTACAACTACAGAAAATGTAAACCTTTTGTGAAAAACTTTATCCAGATCCCTGTAACTGTAAGAATCAAATTGTTACATTTATGGAGAGAAAGATTCTTAGGCTACCGTCAAGTTTACTTGTTCAAGACGAAGTCATGCAGCATGGCTGTTAACCTTGATTCTGTCTACAGTTGACAGCAGTGGCGGTGGTTGACGTCGCAGTTGAGTAACGGTCAAGCATGAAACCAATGGGTCTGTCCAGAGTACATACAGCACAGGGCTAATATTCTTTAGGAAACATAAAGTTCACGGGATGACGAGGCTCATTGGCAGGTAACAGACGTAACATCGTCTGGTTCAACATCTTATCTGCTATTTTAAAACCAGAATGAATGGGTCTGTGAGTGGTATGCGTTCTGACCTGCGGGCTGCAGGCACTTGACATGAAACTGTCCATAGAGTGATTAAATAAAACTGTATTTAATCAGCTATACCCTATTCCGGAAGTATTTGGGAAAGGTCAATTGGTAAAAGTACAAATATTGACCGCACCGACGGCTACGTCCCTACATGCAGGTCATGACATTCCTACCAGTGTAGAACTCCATACCTGTCCTGGTTGAAATGCTCCCTTTGCCGCTTCAAACGTTTGTTTTGAGCGCATGAAAGGTGACACATAGCAAGTAATGCTCTCGTTGCCAATAATTTCACGAATTCTCTTTCCAGCATCCTACAAATAAGCCAATACAGCGGAAACATGATGACATTACAGTATCAATACTTTAACTGACTCTGGACTGTTGTATCCCTCTGTCTGTTAACGACAGCTTGTTATCTGGAACTGTTGCATACAATCTCTTGTCAGTGTTTCCTTCCGATTCTCTATCCCATCATACCGTTTTATTTGAATATGACAACATCATATTGGTTATTTAATTAATTAAGATTTAATCAAAATTTCTATTTACAATGAAAGATGTGAACTAACCCGTGTCTCAGAATAAAAATCTTTTTGGGGTAGAATTCAGAATTGCGTCTCCATTTCTCTTCAACTATCCTATTGACATAATTATATTATTACTGTGTGTGTGTGTGTGTGTGTGTGTGTGTGTGTGTGTGTGTGTGTGTGTGTGTGTGTGTGTGTGTGTGTGTGTGTGTGTGTGTGTGTGTGTGTGTGTGTGTGTGTGTGTGTGTGTGTGTGTGTGTGTGTGTGTGTGTGTGTGTGTGTGTGTGTGTGTGTGTGTGTGTGTGTCTTTATCGTAGTAACTGACTATCCAATTATTTATTCTTTTTATTATCATTAATATTAATATTAATCAATAGTCAATTTCAATCTTCACTTGTCGAACAGTTTGGCGATGTCGACAGCGCTGTTAAGGGTGATCAAATCGTGGCTATTAGTACTGCCTTTTAGCTCTTGAATCTTCTTACAGAGAAGAACTCGGTGGCCAACTTTCCATATCCCCAATTCCTTCAGATGCTCCTCCTGCAGCTCAAGAAGTACTTCTCCGCTGGTTATTTCGTGCGACTTAAAATTTGAAACGTACTCTGACAGCCCCAGTGAGAGAAGCCATCTAGTAATTTCATCAAATGTCCAACTAAGAGTCGCCATAGCTATGCGTAAAGACAGACTGTGGCCTAACGCGCGTTACATCTACTACTTTACAGACAAAGTAGGATTACATTAGGCCTTCGTACTGCCCAATGTCCAGTGGCAGAGGCACTCATTCACGTTGCCAGCCACTCAACAGGAACAGTTCGAGAGCCCTCAGAGACTGCCACCAACCACATAGCACCAATTTATGGTGATTGCGTGGCCGCTGCGGCGACAGACTCATCAGGCAGGGTTCCAAACGAACGTCGTCATGACGTCCGAACGAAGAAAGCGAAGTAAGCGTTAGTATCTGAAGACAGAGAATCGACGAAGTAAGCGCATTCGAGACCACGAAAGCACCTGGTTCCAGTCCATGGCAATCAACCACAACCAGAAGACAGACTGCAGTGCTCTGACTGCTACAGTGCAAGCGCTGCGTATATGTAGGCTTCAAAGTGCTGATATTGCATGACATTATATGCCCAGAATAGCTGCAGCGATTACACCATGTCCTGAAACGATGATGTCATTTTCCAAAATAAGACCGCACTGCACGCGCACACACAAACTGGGCATGCACTCCGCACACCGAGGCTCATCGATCACACGTGCCATCATGCGTGAGACTCACGCATTAGATCTCTCATCTCACGCATTCTGCGTTCCCTACGCGTGACTAGCTGGGCACAGGATTGTATGAGATATTTTCAAATATCATGGTACGCGCGTGTGCAGTACAGGATCAGGGTCTTGCCAGTCATTATACACTACAGTGTACTGTACTGTACTGTACACTAGTAAGACATTCTGCACTTAGATTATGAAATATGAATTACACCAGATAAAGGTAAAGCGTGTCGAAACAATTAGATTAAAATTTGAGTAGATACAGTCACTATGAATGAATGAATGATATCTAGATTTCTGTCGCACTTAAAGATTTCAGTTGTCTCACGCATTTGAATTTTCCAAATGTTGCCAGGTAGACAATAGAGTCCTACATTTATTTTTAGTTGTTCTCTAACTATGTAAATCTCCACTCAACATAAAAAAGAGACCGACGCGTAATGCAATCTCAATCCATGCTAATATCATCATACCAGATCTCCTCCTCAAAATCGCACACCGACTTCGAATTCGTTGTCGACTAGACTCGTGCCCAGTCCTCCTCCGCGCTAGGTTGCTGACACCACGTGCGCTAGCTGTCACGTGTGTATAGGTCCATGTGGTTTCACACGTGTGGTTGGCCTAAGCACGGAGGAGGACTGGGACCATGCTTCGTCACGTGACAAACATGTTTGTAACGTGACCGAAATGGCGTGACATGATTGGTAGATACTAATTCTATTTAGCATGATAGTTTCCGTAGGAGGGCTTTTGTAATGCATGATTACACAATTAGAAAGACTAAGTACACAACAATTATAGAGCCACTAAGCCATTACGTGCCGATAACTTGTTGATGTCGTCGTTGTCCGTGAGAGTGCGACCAGAGAAGGACTTTCGAGAAGAGCGGTCTCAATGGTAAGTGCAAGTCCATTCGCGCGCGCCTAGACCTTCTAGATACCTGTCGAGCCACACGAGTACGTGAAGGTAAAGCCTCTTTTTCAAAAGGCTGCGACGGGTCCTGATCCCTGTGTCTGCCAGAGCATCGCGTTCAGGCGTCCCTGTTAGTTACGTCTAGCAGATTTTGTTGGACCAATTTTAAGCTAATATCAGTCACGTCGAGGTGGCTCGTAAGCTTTCCCGGAAGCTCGCCACAGGATGGACCATGCCACCAGAACATACGTCTACGTTGGTATTGCCTTCGCACCAGTCTCTGTTGGAGTTATAGCACATTCTACTGACGTTTCAGACTTGCAGAATCACCCCTCGCCTTATGCAAGTAAGGTACGCACTGCGTACAAGAGGTGTGCACGTGCAGAGTGCCTGTTTGACCTGTAGATGTCACAAGGAGAAATCGACAAGATTCGAATCAAGCAAGTGGGACTTGTCCAACTCCAGCGAAGCAACGTGTCTCAAGAGATTATGCGGAGACGCCAATCAATTGGCAATTAGTAGAAACGACTCTGTCGAGATAGATCGAACGTTTGCGGGAGTCCGACTGCTGTTCTCTTGGTCGAGGGCCTGTTTCGTGGCAAGATTTACGCCGTTTCTCCGTGAAAGACATCGAAGACACGATGCGTCGTCAAAGCCCTCATTTGTTTGGCATCTTGCAAGCGCTGGTCAAAGGGAAAGCCAACGAGGAGGCTGACAGCACACGCCTGCAGGCTCTCATCACCGGCACCGTGGCACTGAAGTTCTGAGATCGCCAAAGCAGCGGGATTGCACTCCTAACAGCCTACATGCTTGTTTGCTCGCGGTACAGGAAAACAAGCAATTACAGACCTCAACCATCTTGGTGTCTCACAATCATATCAACAGGTTTAGCGACGTCTAGCTAAAGAACTTGGCGAATGATTACCAGGATGTACAGCAGCTCACGAAAGAGACACACATCTGGGTGTATGACAATCTGAATTTGTATTTAGATTTAGATCTGCTTTAGATTTGTGAGGGTAGTCAAATGTACGAAATATGTCCGTCGTGGGCTGCGTTATCCTACTCTAGACTCTGCTAGCCGGCGCAGTTTTACGAAGAGGATCGTGCATGTGCATGATGGCGTTGATTTGTGAGGCCAGGCGACTGACCGGTTGTAGGCAGGCTCTTGCTAATCTACCACCTTCTGTGTCGTTTAGCAGAGTCTTAGCAGCGTATTAGAAATCTTAGCTGAGACCAGCGGGCTGAGCTAAATAACTTAATTAGACTCAAAGGATGTCACATGACGAAGCTTGGTCCCAGTCCTCCTCCGTGCTTAGGCCAACCACACGTGTGAAACCACATGGACGTATACACACGTGACAGCTAGCGCACGTGGTGTAAGCAACCTAGCGCGGAGGAGGACTGTATGGCGTGCCATTTGTGTCAAAATTAGACAATGAGATGAGGCGATGAGACAATGAGATGAGGCGATGAGACAATGAGATGAGGCGATGAGACAATGAGATGAGGCGATGAGACCATGCGATGAGGCGATGAGACCATGCGATGAGACCATGCGATGAGACCATGCGATGAAACTGCAATATGAGACTGCACTATGAGACCGCAATATGAGACGGCAATATGAGACGGCATCAATATGAGATTACCGCAGATTACCGCATGCCGCTACTACACAGCTGTATGGGACTGGGGAGACTGCATTACATAATTATATTTTATCTACTACAGAGAATCTAGTTTTTGAAGATTTTTTCACCCGTTTTCTTGTGTGATTGCATCAAGGCTGCGTTTTTGAGCTCCACAAAACCAATTGAAGTGCCTACTCTCCCACTTTTCTAAATCTAGACAACACATGCAGTATGTAGTCTTTGGTATCCGGTTGGAGAGTTACAACATGTCCTATATATCTTGTACGAGCTAGACACTCGCTGCAAGTCACTCTATTTCTAGACTACAATTGATTGTCGAAACACATCTAGATGGAGACCTCGTGTAATTGCCTCTCAGGAAATCCCCTTACACGTGTAGAACACCTAGTAGATCGACTCCTTCCCTATTAAAACCTATAATCTCTGACACAACTTCACGGATTTGCGTACAATGATAGTCAGCGTGCACACATGTATACATATATACTTACGTCGTCTACTTCTTATGTGCATATAGATGGTGGATTTTTCATGATGCACTCAGGTCAACTAGTAATTTTGGGTGTAGTCAACGACATCGAATCTGCATTGAGAAGCTACGAGTGCAAAACAACAGCAAAACAACACGAGAGCGCAAACTCTGAAATGAAGATAGGAAAATGAATTTTAAAAAATGCAAATAGAAAAAAATGCTATTTAAAAATAAAACGTAAGTATTGTAGTAACATTTCAAATTTAATTTTTTAATTTTAAAATACTATTATTAGCATTAAATTAATTGAATATTGCAATGAGAAGAGTCAATGAGACAATGAGACCAGGCGATGAAATGAGACTGCAATATGGGATTACTAGAAGAGGTCATGCAGCTACATCGTTTATATTTTTCTACAAAAATTTATTTTTAAAAAGTCTAATTACAATTACAATTATTCTTTTCAATAATTATAATTATAAGAGATAATGATAATTAGATTTCTACGCTTGTGTGTTTGCTTTAGAAACCAAGCGAGTACCTATACGCCCACGGTTTTAGACTACGCACAAGTGGCTAAAACATGCTGTATCTTGACACTCGCTGCAGCTTATTCTATTTCCTTAGAATCGCGCGTACGTATGTCTAAATTATTGCCTCTCGGGAAATCCCCTTAATGTGTCACAGAATACGTTAGCTAATATAGGAACGCTTTCTACATGCTAATAACCACAGTCGTCCTATTCCCAAAATGAACCTAGACGTATAATCTCACGGATTTTCACACCCTAGTCAGCGTTCACACTCTTCGTTGTCTGAGCATGCGATGTCTGCTGTTTCTCACTCACCGTATTTGAGTCTTCGGCTAACTAAAAATTGTGATCCGCCTGCGAATTAACTCTTTCCCAATTTTGGGTCTGGAAGTGCGCGAAATCTAGAGTGTCGTACAGATGACAGGCGAAATTTACATGTGAACGCTAACTAGACCCGGCTGCCCATCGCCAAACAGTGTAAGTGCACATGCATCGAGTCTCAAATAACTTTGTGATGACATTCTAATCGTCACAGGGAGCGATGTTGAAAACCATATAATTTTATAGTACATCAATTTCAATGTCAGCTAGTCACGTACCTCTTAAAATCAACCTTTATTATCTAGATATTTCTGTAGTCTAGCACAACCATAGATTAACTATCAAGCATCGAAAGGTAACAGAAACTTTAAACTAGTGCAAAATTCAAAAAGGGTCTTGTTAGACAATTCCTTATTGTATTCTAACACAATAATCATAGAACCAAACATGCATCTACTAAAAGCCTAGTCAAATCTAGCAAAGAAAATAGTGCAAAATTTATGTGTCATATTTATACAATTCCAAAACCCATTGATTGAAGTTCGGTGGCTGTTCTGGGAGCGTCAGAAAACTCGTCATATAAGGTGCAGTTAATAGGGAGCTCCAATATCTTTGCACACGTCGAGCAGTTTGAATAACGTGACCGGATACTCGAAACTGTGATGCTATCCGGCATCTGGAATCCCATCGGAGGGACTGCTGACACTCCACTGACAAACTGCAGCAGCAAACGAAGGTGTTTCTCATCTGTTTCAACAAAAACCGGGTAAAATAGTAGATGCATATTTATACAGTTAACCTAGCTAGCTAGACTAAAAAGGCCAAGTAATCATGCAGTTGCGTCAATGATTAAAAAGTATGCTACATACCTGCTTCTAAGACGTACCGCCGAAAGTAATCCTTCAAATGTTGAGGTAACGTATTTTCATACGTCACAAGCTTAAGAAATTCAGAAGCTACGAGTGGCACTTGACCTTCGTTTGTAAATAGGCTCGACATTACTTTCCCATGCTCCTTTACCATCGTGCAGATTTCAGGTCCGAGTCCTGCTATGACTTGATCGATTTCTGAACGTCTGCTCAAAATTATCTCATGCACAAGCAGGCTGCGAACAGCTTCTCCATGATTTTCTTTAGTAAGTCGGTAAGGATAGCCAGCTGCAATAACAGAATCTTGTAACACCGTTACATGAGTTTCAAATTCTTCATTTGAAATGTCTTGTCTTCCAATCTAATAAGCAATACATTAGATATCAACTTGTAATACAATAAACAATTAATAAATAAAATAAACAATTATTAAATTTAGAAATTGTTATTACCTGCTTAGCAGAGTGAGCGACAGCTGAGTCTGGAATGTCATCAGGCGTTGCAAGAGCATACACATCATCTAGGTCTCGAGTTTGTAAATATGCATAAAACGCACTCGAGAACATGGGAAAGCCCGGTCCTCCTTGAACAATAGACGCTGCAATCATATTGCCAGCAAACTTGAACATTCCTCCCATGAGAGCGTCGATGTTGTGAATTGGCAGTATATGACCAGCCTTACCCTCGAAGAGACGAAAAGGAGTATCCGGAGCAATTAAGCTACGCAAAAGCAGCGTAAAAAACTCTCGCCTTGGGCCTCCTCCATCAACAGCTGGTTCGTTCTCAAAACGAACTCTAAATGTGCTTCGTATGTCAAACTTCTTGCTTTTAAAAAAAGCGACTGTGTCAGTTAGTATGCTGTCTCTTGCGACAGCTATTCTTGTTGCTGGCAAAGTACCGAGATCGGGGCAATAGCTTTCCAAGAGATCAGACAAATCACCCACTTCATCGGTGTAGACTGTTTGTGCTGTTGGGCTCTGTATGCATAGAAAGATCAATACGTTCTATCTTAGAAATTTAGTGTTGAGTTTACCTGTGGAATAAGTCCATCCAGCACAGCTTCTACAGCGCTCTCAACGGTAGAAAAATCGTGAATCGCTCTTTTCAGAAACGATTCAGTCCTATCTGGAAATACTTGACGTAGTTCTCTAACTTGAGACATCACAAAAATTTCTAAATATGTAATTGTATTGCTCATTTTGAAGTCTGAATATATTTGTAGTAAATTAATATACCTGATGATGGGCTTGGTGACTCAACACGCGTACGAGAGGCAGTGGGTGTCAACTGCAACAGAAAAACAATACCTTTGCAAATGTAGTCACCAAACATACGATATAACTCTCACTCGTGGAGATTGAGGTGGTTCGTTTTCTACTGTTTCAGAAGAACTAGAACAGCATCTCAAGTGCTCTCGAAGTGATACCCGAACAATGTCAGCACCGCACGTATCGCATGTAATAGTCGGTTCCTGCTCTTCACCTAGATTCTATAACAAATTAGCAAAAACAAATATTGTAATAAGTTATATACTAATTTAAACAGTCAGAATTAAATAGAACTTAACGTACTGTTGGTCTTTGTGATGTATCCGTTAGGGGTAAAGAATGCTTTATTGGTCTGAGATACAATTTCGCCTGGTTCAAGGCAGCCTTGACATTTCTTGCGTTTAGGATACCATTTGCTGTACGCAGGACTTCGAGAGTTCTCCGACTTGTAAGACGCATCATTTCCTAGCCTGCTCTTTCCAGGGGTGAAAACGTCTGAACAATTGCATTGTGGACTTCCAGAGCATCGTCATCGTGGCCAACGGAAATGTCTTGCTCTCCTAGCCCTGCCAATGATAGCTTCAGCTTAGTTTCGCGAGATGGAGGAATGCTTTGCTGGTGATCCGATAAACAAATTGCATGGATTGTAATCATTTGCCTTTTGGTTGAGCGACCGTAGGCATGACTTGTCGTTGTTTGTGATGAACGACTGGAACTGCCGTGTCGACCGCTAGGTCTAGAACTATGTCGACGACTGTGACCAGAAGATCGACCAAACAATCTTCTTTGTTCTGCTGCCAAAGCTGTCGACCTCATGAAAGCCACGTTGTCGCTGTCTAGTCGTTCTCTAGATGATGACGATTCTCTAGGTTGTTGAGAGGGTGTTTCTGGAGATCGAGAATCCTCTGTTTGCCTACAGCTCATCTGTTGTGCCACTCGATCTAATTCTATCATTGCATTCTGTAGCATACGTCTAGCATTGCTGAATTCACTTCCTGATTTTCTGCTCGACTCAGACATCTCAAAGCAGAAAGTAACTTCCTCTGGTACCAACCAAGAGCTCAACTGAGCAATACGTGAGAGAGTTGAATTATTTATACCAGTAATGCTATGTCATGTTTTGGATAGGTTGCAAACTTTAGATTCTTTCTCATCTGACGATTGCATGTTGCTTAGTACGATTATGACTCAAACATCAAACTTTCTCAAGTAAAGAATTTACTGAGGCTACGTTCAGACAGTTTCTACAACAGTGGAAATTCTTTCTCATCAGATGATTTCAAAACAATAAACTTTGACACTCTGAGATAGTGCTAAATGATTGTTTGGTACCACACAAACATCAAACTTTCTCAAATGAAAAATGCACCGAGGTTACGTTCAGACTGTTTCTACACTAGTCAAAATACTTTCTCATCTGATGATTCCACTAAACATCCAAACAATAAATTTTGACACTTTGTGATAGGGCAGCTAGTGTTAGACAATCGCTTGGCATGGCACAAACATCAAACTTTCTCAAGTGAAGAATAAACTGAGGCTAGGCGAGTGCATATGTCAGTGATGACGCTTGACCAATTGTGGCTCTAAATGCAATGCCTCTAGTAGAGGGCGGGATTTGCATGTCAAATGGAGGAAGTAGCTCGCCATAAAACATTAACATATGGCCCCTCCTACTCACGTGCTTTCGAAATCATGTCCGTTTCCTCGCTTGTGTACATGTACGTGTGCTCAGGATTTTGAGATCAAACTCTAATTAACCATGCTTGAATGTACTTAGCGAACACTAACGACGTCAAAGCCATGCACACTAGAAAGGTTGCAGGATGCGAATATGCTCGCCTGTCGATCAACATTAAAAACAAAAATAAAATAAGAATGACAAATATTAGAAACTTAGATATCGCCTAGGCTAAAATTTAGTGTCCTATCACCATGCATGCACTGACTGGCCTGTCTTATTTTAGCGTTTTCACACTAGGGTTAGGTTAACTACTGGATGTCTGAAACACAATACTTAATTGGTTTGGGGTTACGACCTGCCATTATCGTGAACCCGTACGTCTGTGTTTAAGAGGTGTGGTCTATAATGATCGACTCTACTGTGTGTTGACTGTAGATAGTTGCTTGGAGTCTTTCCAAATCGAATAGGCGTCAACTTCCCAGTGCAGGCTAGACGTTGATCTCGTTGACTATAGATGCCGTAAGCGTGCCTCCATGCAACAGGCTTCCCTTGTCGCCCCAAGGAACAGCTCATGCTTGGGCGTGACGGTTGATGAGAGCTAGGTGCAAGTGCTTACCGATTTGTTGTTAGATGTCGGTCGCGTGGCTTTCTCGTCCGTCTCTTACGAATAAGTTAGTTGCATTACATTGCATGCGTGCCAGAGGCGTGGCTGGGCGTGGCTAAGCTAGACACAACTCTCGTCTTTCAATAGAATTGAATATTGAAGTCACCGGCGACCGTCTGCGCGGTGTCATTATGCTGTTTATGAGCTATGGCTCACGCTAGCAACTTTCTATTTACATTTAGTGTACGGAGAAAGAAAATTGCATCAGAGGCTATATTTTAATATTCATATTTTACGAAAATTGGACGGATGGAAAGATTGAATCTATTTGCAAAGTAAATGAATATTGAAATAACAATTGGTCTTCAATCAATTTCTATTTTCAATGTAATGGAATATTGTAAGAGCAAGCAACCCCAGTCAATTTTTAATTTGACATTTCATTTCAATTTGTCTCAAAAATTAAAAATGGAATGGACGAATTGGCCACGCAAATTCAAAATTAATTTAATTTTTAAATTATAATAAATATTGAATTTAACATTGAAAATTGAACTAACGTGCTTGTAATTTCAATATTCCATTGCATTGAAAAAGGAAATTGGTTAAAAACTAAGAGTGTTTTCAATATTCATTTTAATCCGCAAATAATTATAGTCCGTCGATCAATCAAATTTTAATTTTCAATAGAATTGACTAGTGAAATTGCAAGCAACTTCTAGGCTATTTTCAATTTCTAATTCAATATTCAATTGTTGCCGGAAATTGAAAAAATGGATGGACGAAATGGTCACGCACCGTCACGCACCCCCGCTGCATACTGCCGACGACGAAGAAGTAACAAGAGCACAGTTTGGAGGATGTAATGCTGCTAGAAACAGGGCGTCAACAACAAGAATCTCGCGCGTGCAAGATGACCGATGACCGATGACGTCATTTTCGTCGCTATCGCAGTGCTATAGCACAGAGTACCAAACTGTTATGTCGTTTGTCATGCGGAGTATTCTAACTCTGTTGTCAGACGCCATGTCTAGAGATTCCTGCTCAAACAATGGATCACGATAACGTGCTAGGTTGACAAACCAGGTAATCAAACCCAGTCCAGTCTGAACACAGGTTTGTACTGTACGCTACCTCGTATCACGCAAATCAAAACATAACACACCATGTTTTGGAAACCATAGTGTGAACACACCTACTTTAGTGCTAACCAAGAATATGACACCAAAATACTCTCAGGAGGTCTGCAACACAGTAGTTATCTATAATTAAGTTTGCTAACCAAGGTCGCTAACCTACGGAAGCCGACAGGTGCGCATTTATATCAACGCGCACTTCTCGGCCACTGCTGTCGGCCGAAAGGTGCGCGTTGATATAAACAATCTCAAAAGGCAGCGCGCGCTACTTAATTATAACGCACTTTAAAATTTGTGTTGTTTAATATCAAATTAACATTTATACACATTATAACGTGCGTTATTTCATATTCGATAGTCGCGTTACAGCCCTAGATTCTTGTTGTATTCTAAATGACGGAAGTGTGGAACGTGCGTGCGCTCTTCGATCAGTAACTGCAATGCTTGTTTCAAAGGGGTCCCCGTTTTGGGATCGTTGTCTACTACAAGTCGTGCGAACGGCACGAATCGACTTTCCAGGGCACTGGATACGAGTAATGGGTTTCTGAGGCCATACTCTTACGATGTGACGATTGCTCGTGCGTTGAAAGCATTTTGGTATGTTTATATAATTAATTAATTGATTGATTGATTTTTTATAATAATTAACAAACCTACACACAGTTGTACAGGCTGATTGCTGTTTTCAGTAATTATGTTATTGTAATTGTAGAGTTTTATTGATTTATACTTTGCACAAATTTCCAAAAGATATTTTCAAATTAATATACCCAGCTGAAGAAGGACCTTGGATTGAAACATTGTGTGAATTCATGTTATTTCATTATGCTGTGTATGAAAGCTCTACAATAACCGATATATCATCATATCATATATGTGCATGCACGTGTGGGTGTGTGGTTATCTGTGGGTGTATATACAGAGAGTACGAGAGAGTGGATCTGGGCATGCACATCCCTTATTCACTTTAATCTATTCCACGTGCAGGTTTCTCTTTTGTGTAATCTAATCAAAGCCTTTCATACTGGTATGATGGCTTGTGTTGTCGAGGATGGGTCAAAGTCAGAAATGTTTGCAGTAAACAACGGAGTGAAACAGGGCTGCGTTCTAGCACCTACTCTTTTTAGCATTTTGTTTTCCGTGGTTTTAAATGATGCCTTCAAGAACATCCGAGAGGGTGTTTGAGTTGAGTTTAGAACTACTGGAGGTGTATTCAATCTCAGGCGCTTACAAGCCAAAACAAAGGTTTCTAAGAGTCTACTGAGAGAACTCTTGTTTGCTGACGATTGCGCATTAGTTGGTCACACATATGAAGACATTCAACACATTGTCAACTGTTTAGACAGATCAACTAAACGTTTTGGCTTGAGTATCAGCTTGAAAAAGACAGAAGTGCTTTTTCAACCACGTCCAGGCTCAAACTATAACCCTCCTCCAGTTATGATTGGTGATCACCCATTGTCTTATGTCAGCAATTTCAAGTATTTGAGTAGTTTCCTTTCGAATAATGCAACTGTTGATGCAGATGTCTCTCATAGGATATCAAAGGCCAGTGCTGCTTTTGGTAAATTGTACAACAGACTCTGGCAAAGGCATGAAATCAAACTGACCACGAAGGTTGCAGTTTACAAAGCAGTAGTCTTATCAGTTCTATTGTACGGATGCGAGTCATGGACCCTTCTTCGTCGTAACCTCAAAAGTTTGGAGAGTTTTCATCTGCGATGTCTTCGCCGCATATGTGGAATCCAGTGGACTGACTATATACCCAACACAGAAGTGTTATCTCGTTTTAACATCAGTGGCATTGAATCTTTTGTTATGAAATGCCAATTTCGCTGGGCTGGTCACATGTCTCGAATGCCTAATGATAGAATTCCCAAACAACTCCTTTTTGGTCAACTGGAACAGGGCCATCGTCATCAAGGTGGTCCTAAATTACGTTATAAAGATTCTATCAAGGCTAATATGAAATCTTGTGGGATTGACTTCCTGCATTTTGAGAAACTATCCAGTGATAGAACAAACTGGAGATCTCTCTGCCATTCATCACTCCAACAGTTTGAAGAAAATCGCATTAGACATCTTCAAGCTCAACGTCAGAAACGGAAAGAACAAATTGTTCCTACCAACAAATCATTTGTTTGTCAATCTTGTGGAAAGGAATGCCGTTCAAAAGCAGGTGTTAAATCCCACCAGAGACACAGAGGACACTAAAGAGAGTCATCACTGTTATCAGTGGACATGCCATCATATACAGTATATTATACAGTATATTATGCAGTATATTATACAGTATATTATACAGTATATTATACAGTATATTATGCAGTATATTATACAGTATATATACAGTATATTGTACAGTATATTATACAGTATATTATACAGTATATATATATACAGTATATTGTACAGTATATTATACAGTATATTATACAGTATATATACAGTATATTGTACAGTATATTATACAGTATATTATACAGTATATATATACAGTAAATTGTACAGTATATTATACAGTATATTATACAGTATATATACAGTATATTGTACAGTATATTATACAGTATATTATGTAGTATATATACAGTATATATACACTATATTATACAGTATATTATACAGTATATTATACAGCATATTATACAGTATATATACAGTATATTATACAGTAGATTATACAGTATATTATACAGTATATTATACAGTATATTATACAGTATATATACAGTATATTGTACAGTATATTATGCAGTATATTATACAGTATATATACAGTATATTGTACAGTATATTATACAGTATATTATACAGTATATATACAGTATATTGTACAGTATATTATACAGTATATTATACAGTATATATACAGTATATTGTACAGTATATTATACAGTATATTATATAGTATATTATACAGTATATATACAATATATTATACAGTATATTATCCAGTATATATACAGTTTATTATACAGTATATATACAGTATATTATACAGTATATTATACAGTATATATACAGTATATTGTACAGTATATTATACAGTATATTATACACTATATTATACAGCATATTATAATATTATACAGTATATTATACAGTATATTATACAGTATATTATACAGTCTATTATACAGTATATATACAGTATATTATACAGTATATTATACAGTATATTATAGTCTATTATACAGTATATATACAGTATATTATACAGTATATTATACAGTATGTTATGCAGTATGTTATACAGTATATTATACAGTATGTTATACAGTTTTTTATACAGTATATTATACAGTATATTACACAGTATATTACACAGTATATTATACAGTATGTTATACAGTATATATACAGTATATATACAGTATATTATACAGGATATTATACAGGATATTATACAGTATATTATACAGTGTATTATACAGTATATGTTCGGATGGAGCATCTACAGTACCGGCAATAAGTAACCTAACATTTTTATCGTATGCGTATCCTATGGTATCGTATTGCATATCATATATCGTACCATCTGGTATCTTATCTTAATTGTATCATATATCATATTGCGTATCGTATATCCCATGGATGGTATCTTATCTTAATTGTATGGTATCATCTTTTATCTTATCCTATCCTACATGGTATCTTTTATGGTATAGTATGATATCCTATGGTATCCTATCGTATCGTATCGTATCGTATCGCTGTCAGCTTACTTATTGCCGGTACTGTATCTAGAACAGTATGAACAATTTTTAGTTAATTAACTAATTAATAATGTAATTACAGTCTGTCAAAAATATATTGTGTCTAATAATAGTTTTATAGGTCTAAGGTGTTTGCACAGTTTACAGCAGGAAATGGTATTATTCACGTTCAGATTTTCTTAATTAATTTGCTTATTTTCTTATCATCTGATCTCTATGAATGGTTTCTAGTGGTTGGTGGAAATTATGAGCTGTTAAGAATTTGGTGTTCAAGTTTTTGTAAGAGAGGATGTTGGAGTTGTGACTGGCTCAAGCACTCATTTTGTGTCGAACAACGCTCGTCTCGAGGGTTATGCTAACATATCTCATCAGCTGATCTAGATCTATTATACCTATAAATCCATCAAATGCACGGCTACAGAGGAAGCAAAGACAAGATTTGATTAGGATGGGTTACTGTCATGGAAAGTAGAATGTTGATTTGGATAGTCAGGTTACATTTGCAACCTTTGAGTGGGAAGTCTATAGGTAATGGGAGTAATTGCAGCTCTCACAGAGGTATTTTTGCAACACCACAGTTAGGAGAAATATGGATTAATAAAGATCAATTATGGCAGTATTGGCTGCAGAAAATAACTGCAAACTACCAAAAAGGACAACTGCAACTACTGTGAATGGTTCTATAGCAGACAATCAAGACTACCAAATCAGACTGGATTTCTATTCAAGCACTGCATGTTTTTGATTCTGCTTGTAGATTATTTTTACTGCTTGAGATGGTTTATTTTGTGTGATATGGATATGTTTAGTCTATACTCTTCAATTTTACAAGCGTTTGTTGAATGTGTCAGCAGCAACTTGTTATCAACGATATTCATGAATGTTGTAAGAAATATACTGTACAAATACTTTACAATAAGTAAGAATTCCTACAATGCTTCATTTAGGATGTGAATTGCATGCAAGTTATACTATTTTTAGAATTCACTATTGTTTATATTAATATTTGGTAACGTGCGTTATTCAGAATGGGGGTGGACAAGTCTGGAAGATCTCTTTTCTCCTCCCCTTTGCATTGTTTGGTGGTGATAACAAAGAGATCTTCCAGACTTGTATTGTCTACCCGCCATTCTGAATAACGCACGTTACCAAATATTAATATAAACAATATGACATTCTAAAAATAGTATTAATAATAATATGCACAACACACGTTGATAAACATGCGCAATTGAGTGTAAATGAAATATATTGAAATGGTTTTCACACAACTCCACAACCAAAAAGTCAAAAATGCAAGTTATCAACATGCAAGCTATGA
>NC_085106.1:2161391-2208891 GCF_963422355.1 Corticium candelabrum
TAATATACTGTATATATACTGTATATATACTGTATAATATACTGTATAATATACTGTATATATACTGTATATATACTGTATAATATACTGTATATATACTGTATAATATACTGTATAATATACTGTATATATACTGTATAATATACTGTATATATACTGTATAATATACTGTATATATACTGTATATATACTGTATATATACTGTATAATATACTGTATAATATACTGTATATATACTGTATATATACTGTATAATATACTGTATAATATACTGTATATATACTGTATAATATACTGTATAATATACTGTATATATACTGTATATATACTGTATAATATACTGTATATATACTGTATAATATACTGTATATATACTGTATATATACTGTATAATATACTGTATATATACTGTATAATATACTGTATAATATACTGTATATATACTGTATAATATACTGTATAATATACTGTATATATACTGTATAATATACTGTATATATACTGTATAATATACTGTATATATACTGTATATATACTGTATAATATACTGTATATATACTGTATATACACTTTATAATATACTGTATAATATACTGTATATATACTGTATAATATACTGTATATATACTGTATATACACCCACAGATAACCACACACCCACACGTGCATGCACATATATGATATGATGATATATCGGTTATTGTAGAGCTTTCATACACAGCATAACGAAATAACATGAATTCACACAATGTTTCAATCCAAGGTCCTTCTTCAGCTGGTTATATTAATTTTGAAAATATCTTTTGGAAATTTGTGCAAAGTATAAATCTATAAAACTCTACAATTACAATAACATAATTACTGAAAACAGCAATCAGCCTGTACAAGCGTGTGTAGGTTTGTTAATTATTATTAAAAAATCAATCAATCAATTAATTAATTATATAAACATACCAAAATGCTTTCAACGCACGAGCAATCGTCACACCGTAAGAGTATGGCCTCAGAAACCCATTACTCGTATCCAGTTCACTGGAAAGTCGATTCGTGCCGTTCGCACTACTTGTAGTAGACAATGATCCCAAAACGGGGACCCCTTTGAAACAAGCATTGCAGTTACTGATCGAAGAGCGCACGCACGTTCCACACTTCCGTCATTTAGAATACAACAACAGTGCTCAAAATTAGTTTTCAAAGTTAGTCGGCCGTATGGCCAGTAATGCCAGAAGTTAGCCGGTCATTCAATTTTTTTACCGGTCGTCTAATTTAATTAGTAATCAAAAGCAGTTAGTAATCAAAAATTAGTAATCTCTAATTTAATTAGCAATCATAAACCAAGAAACAAGAGTCAGTTGAATACACATATTACTAAGGAAGTAGGCATTAGTTTACAACATGAAAGCACCTAAAATTGCAGTAACTAACAAAACATAGCAAACTGTGAACTGCTTTCCTTTATAATGTTACAGTTTTACATCAAATTAATCTAATCACATTCACAATTCCTCCAAAACCACCAAGAAATTTAAAAACTATCAATAATGCGTAACTTTTTAAAGTAATTTGGTTTTTCTTACCAACCTCGCCACTCTTGCGAAAGCAAAAACATCCACCTAATGTGGACATAATAATAACAATAATAATAATATATTTTGGTTCATATCGCTACAGGGACAGTGCTCTAAAAGATATACACATGCACATAACAAGTAAAAATAGATAGTCGTAGTCATAGAAGAATAAACCTAGAAGAATAAACAGACATAAATTAAAGTTTAATCCAGCTCTTGAAGTCCATGTAGGACAACACCGTGATTCTTTTCCTTGTCTCATTGTCCACTGATTGCCACAGATTACCTTGAGTATCCAGAATGAACCCACTCACTTAGTTATTATTAGAATGAACGGCTCTCCATGCGTGCACAATTCCAGCGTGTTTTTCTGTGCACGATTCCTGTGTGTTTTGTGTGCACATTTCTAGTGCATTCGTGCGTGCACAATCCATTGTACTTTTGTGTGCATGCAATTCCGGTGTCTTTTTGTAGCGAGTGTAATTTTGTCCAATTCAGCTTGCTATAAAATTCGCAAACGGTATGGCAAGTCTGGGGGCCCATTCGCGAATGGGCTAGCTAGCCCGTTTGCGAATGCGGTCTAGACCAATGTCCAAATCGCTCCTACTGTATGATAACAATTTACAGATTGGTCGACTAGTTTATATCAGATTCTTACCATACACGTGGAGTCTTGCCATATATTAAAATTCGCAAACGGTATGGCAAGTCTGAGGGGCCCATTCGCGAATGGGCTAGCTAGCCCACATGCGAATGCGGTCTAAACCAATGTTTAGTTTGTTAGTGGTTATGTGCGATAGGGACAGTAGACTTGCTTAGTTGTGTTGTATGTAGATTTCAATGTTGAAAATATATGTGTTGACAGACAGGCAAACAGACATACACACACATACATACATACATACAGTCATAAATTAACTAATGGACTTGGCCTAGAATGTCAAAGTCAAATAATCTATATAAATCACCATGATTAAGTGACAGTTTTGCTGATTTTAGTCACTTATGCTTGGACCTTTTAGTTTCAAGTTAGCTGATTGTTAAGTAGACTTCAATGTTGCCAATATATCATTGACAGACAGACAGACAGACAGATACTTTATTCTCATATAGACGCTGCTTGTACATACGCTAGGAATTTGTGAAAGCAAACCAGTCCTTGCAAAGTCAAAGATTAACGAATGGACTTGGCCTTGAATGACAAACAGACAAACAGATAGACAGACAGATAGACAGACAGACAGACAGACAGACAGACAGGCAGACAGACAGAGATCTGAACCAGACAATACACATAACTCAATCATTGCTCAACTCTCAAACTGACAGAGACACAAACAAACAGACTAGCAGGCGGGCAGACACAGTCGACACATGCACATGCATAACATTATATATATGAAATTCAGACACATCTGACCTTTGGTGCAGGCACACAAAGAACTTCTTTCATCCCTAGCACGGGCAGGTCGATTACTGCGAATCCCTTGCTACGAACATAAAATCTGAAACGAGGGCTGTCAACGCGCGCGTGCTTTCCATCTCCACTCGCCAGAACTCGTCGGATTCGCATAGCCTTCTCTTCACTAATTAATTGCGAGTTCTGTTTCGCTGAAAGAGTCAGCAGAAATTCGCGGAAGCTGTCCCGACGGTGATCAGCCATGTCTAGAACTAACGCGTGTTCGTATTTCGCGCGCCTATTCGCGAATGGGTTAGCCCGTATGAGAATTCCCGAATGGGCTAGCCCATTCGCGAACGGTCCGGATTCCTACTTGGGTCGTATCAACGTCATCGAAACAAGATGAGTTGTCTTTCTGTGTTTGGGTAATCATTTCATGTGTTT
Organism: Corticium candelabrum; assembly: GCF_963422355.1. NCBI lineage: Eukaryota > Metazoa > Porifera > Homoscleromorpha > Homosclerophorida > Plakinidae > Corticium > Corticium candelabrum. The sequence continues at coordinate 2,164,806 of NC_085106.1, forward strand.
TGTGCTTTGCTTTGGTGAACACATACAGTAGCAACCAGGAAGAGACCACGTTGTGATTGGAGTAATATGAACGGAAGCAGCTTGGGTTGCAGACTTCACTTCTGACACTGCATGTCAATCTGTGGAACACGCAAGTCTCTACTACTTACATTATATGATACAGTATCTGCCTGGCCCTGAGTAACCTTTACGTAACGATCAACACTGCATGCGTATACTGCATGATCATCATGTATTTATTCATAGATATACATATATGGTAGTCCATATATAGCTAGTCTAGAGTTTTTTACTAAATCTTTTGTACTAAATAGACAACAGTTGGTCACTGTATCTTCTACTCAGATCAAAGTTGGGATCCCACTATACATTTCCATCAGATTGTATTGATTTGCAAGAATTTCGTCTAGTTGATATGTATTCGAGTGCCTCCACAGTGAGGTGAAAGAAAAATTTTTGATGTCATTTAGTAAAGTAGACAGCACATTGAGAGTTCTGATAGCCACAACAGCATTTGGGATGGGTGTTGACATTCCCAACATTAGGTGGATTGTTCATTGGAGTCCTCCAAGACTCATTGAAGATTATGTCCAAGAGACTGGGCGAGCTGGAAGAGATGGCTTGACAGCAACTGCACTGCTTGTATATGGACATCTGCACAGGACAGTTTCATCCTCGATGAAAAAGTATGGACAAACTTTTACAACTTGTTGTAGGAAGTGCTTATTTGCTGATTTTCTATTTGCTGGTAGTGAAGACAGTGCAGGAAAAGGATGTGGTTGTTGTGATGTTTGTGCACTTAGTTGTGACTGTGGTAACTGCTGTACCTTTGACCTTCCAGTGAAATAAATAACTGCATGTTGTAATAACTGTCTAAAATTCTAGATCATGTAGCGCTGCATGCATGATCATAAATCATGCAATGAAACATAACTGTCTGACATGTCGACGTGCTTTTGTGTTTGGTGAAACAACCAGATGCTATCACTTTGTTGAGCAAGAGAAAACAGTTGGATGGAAGTAGTCTCCCTGGAGCTCCACATACTCTGGAAGTTACGCTGCAGGAACACGCGTAATATCTAGCTCTTCCAAACAACACATCGAATCTGTACCACCTTGGGACGTCCAGCATTTCTGTCAACGTGGTCTCTTCCTGGTTGCTACTGTATGTGTTCACCAAAGCAAAGCACAAAACACATGAAATGATTACCCAAACACAGAAAGACAACTCATCTTGTTTCGATGACGTCATGCAGCTCCAAGCCCTTCCAGACATCGCTCACTCCGGACTGTATGCGGTCGCCTTAGACGTCAAAAAACAGCAAACAGCACCGAGTACGTTTACATTCAGTCTCCGTTGTGACAAGAGCGCACAACGCTAGATCGTACGACGTCGATCATGGCTGCATGAAATCGATGCCTGTCGACGTCAACGTCCCCGCGGCCGCGTTTAATCGCTGCTGTAGACATGCAGATTTCACAAACAGCAACGACTCTAGCTCAAGTCTTCGAGTTGTTCTCTACGAAACAAGAGAAGCTATTGAGATAGGATTGCATTGTGTGCATACCAGTCTCGTCTTTAGTGAAGCGTTTAAGAAACAAAATCCGGTCTTTAGATAGCCGATTTCTGGCTACGCGGCACACAGCGACATCAAAGGCTGTACACCAGACCCCATTTCGCCGGGGAGGCCGCGGCGAAAGGGGTCTGGCTACGCGAGACTAATTGGAGACGGCATTTGCTGTCAAGAGAGCGACCACAAGCAGCCGCAGCCTATCGGGATCGTTGCGTGCTTTGGATAAGGCATGTTATCGTTGCAATGATCATGGTCATGACCCAACCAAGTGTAGATTCAAAAACTACACGTGTCTGTTCTGCAAGACGAAGGGCCATATCGCATGTCGGAAGAAGCAACGAGATAACGCGAAAGACAGCACGGAGGGCAATTGGCGTACAAAAAGGAAACCGAAGACTCAGTCTACATATCAAGTAGATGCAGAAGATGTAAGCCTCATTTGTGCTTTGTCTGGTAGAGGCGGGGTCAAGGTGACAATAGAGGTGGCAGGCAGGAATGTGGAGATGGAAGTGGACACTGGAGCTTCAGTGAGTGTTGTACCAACCCAGATATATAGTGAAGTTCTATCCCACGTACAGCTGAAGAAGAGCACTGCCCGACTTCAGTCATATAGTGGTGAACGATTGAAGGTGAAGGGAGAAGCTGTTGCACCAATCAAGTATGGAATGCAACAATCCATGGAGCGGTTGATTGTAGTAGATGTGAGTGATAAGCCAGCAGTCTTGGGACGAGATTGGCTGTCAAACCTCAAGCTTGATTGGGCTTCTCTGTTCAAAGTTGATAGTGGAGTTTTTGATGTACCTGAGAAGTTTCCTCAGTTGTTTGCAGAGGGAGTAGGTACTTTACAAGGCTATCAAGCCAAGATAACTTTGTCTGCAGATGCCAAGCCACAGTTCCATAGGCCACGCCCAGTGCCTTATGCCTTACAACAGAAGGTAGAGGAGGAGCTTAATCGACTTCAGGAAGAGGGCATTATACAGCCAGTGGAAAACAGTGAGTGGGCAGCACCTATCGTCATTGTGAGAAAGGCTGATAATTCTATCAGAATTTGTGGCGATTACAAGGTAACAATTAACCCCTACCTGGAGATGGACAATTATCCAATGCCAAATGCACAGGACTTGTTTGCATCGTTAGCAGGAGGACGGTTCTGTACACGTCTGGATATGAAACAAGCTTACATGCAGATGCGAGTGGATTCAAGCAGCCAAAGGTATTTGACTATCAACACTGCCAAGGGCCTGTTTGCGTACACACGTATGCCCTTTGGTATTTCGACTGCACCCGGAATTTGGCAGCGAGCAATGGACAACGTTCTTACGGGAATGCCAGGAGTGTCCTGTTATTTAGACGACATTCTGATTGTGGGCCAATCCGAAGAACAACATGACGAACGTCTTCATCAAGTCTTGGAAAGACTGAGTCAAGCGGGACTTCGTCTGAAAAGAGAAAAGTGTGAGTTCAAGAAAACTAGAGTTGAGTACCTTGGTTATGTTGTGGATGAGCATGGACTTAGACCGGCTGAGAAAAAGCTGGCAGCAATACGACAAGCTCCAGAGCCAAGTAACACAACCGAGCTAAGGGCATTCTTAGGCCTATTGAATTATTATGGAAGGTTCTTGCCTAACCTCTCAACCATGCTACAACCACTGTATAGTCTGCTGCAGAAGAACACATCGTGGGAATGGGGTGCAAAACAAGCAAAGGCTTTCCGGCAAGCCAAACAGAATTTGTTGGAATCGGATTTCTTGACGCATTATGACTTGAAGAAACCGGTACGTCTTGCTTGCGATGCTTCACCGTATGGAGTGGGAGCCTGTCTCACACATGTAATGTCAGACGGTAGTGAGCAACCAATCGCTTTTGCTTCACGAACCTTGACCATGGCAGAAAGAGGATATGCTCAATTGGAACGAGAAGCGTTAGCACTCATCTTTAGAGTGCGACAATTTCATAAATATTTGGTGGGAAGGTCATTCACACTTGTAACTGACCATCGACCACTGTTGAAGATATTGGGTCCGAAAGAGGGAGTACCTACTCTAGCAGCGGCTCGACTACAGCGTTGGTCACTAATTCTAAGTGCTTATCAATACAACCTGGAATACACATCAGGAGTGAGCAACAAAGAAGCTGATCTACTTTCGAGACTACCCATTCCAGTCAACGTAGTGGATCTTAATGAGAAAATCTATGCTATTGATCATTGTGAGCAGTTACCTGTTACAGCGCAAGACATTGCTAAGGAACTGCAGCGAGACTCCATACTACGACAAGTTTACGAGTACACTTTGCGTGGATGGAAGCCTAATGTAAGTACACAGTTACTGCCGTATGCACGACGAGCGGATGAGCTTACAATTGAAGACGGGTGTCTACTTTGGGGGAATCGTGTAATTATTCCAACCAAGCTTCAAGGCACAGTGTTACAAGAGATTCACGAAGGTCATATTGGCCTCTGTCGAATGAAATCTCTAACACGGAGTTTCGTGTGGTGGCCAAGACTAGACCAAGATCTAGAGAAGGTAGTGAAGACTTGCACAGCATGTCAGAGTATACGGAATAAGCCGGCTCATGTGATGTCACATCCATGGATCTACCCAGATGCGCCCTGGACTCGCCTTCATGTGGATTTTGCAGAGTTCAAGGGAAAGCAATACCTTGTGGTAATTGATGCATTTACCAAGTGGCCGGAAGTCCACGAGCTCGGAATACATGCCACTACGACTCAGACAGTTGAAGCATTGAGGAGGTCATTCAGCTGCCATGGAATCCCTCAAAGGCTAGTTTCAGATAACGGGCCTCAATTCGTGGCAAGAGAGTTTCAAGACTTCGTGAGAGCGAATGGGATTAGACATCAAAGGACACCTCCGTATCACCCTGCTTCGAATGGGCAGGCAGAACGGTTCGTGCAGGAGCTCAAGAAGTCTCTGAAGATGAGGCCACCAGATCGGTCAATTAGTCATCAGATTTCGTTACTGTTGTTGAAATATCGAACAACCCCAAACACTACTACTGGGAAGACACCATCAGAACTACTGATGAAACGTGAGCTGAGAACACGGTTGACATTAGTAAGACCAGAGAGTGGACGACAAATTCGAGACAGGCAGAGTGAGAGATACGAAGAAGCAACAAAATACGTTAGAAATCTTAACCCAGGAGACACAGTGGCAGTCCTCAACACACGTCGAGATGGCCGAGGGAAATGGCTGACAGGAATCATCCTACAGCGCTTGGGACCAACAAATTACATGGTGGACGTGAACAATCACCTCCGGTATGTTCATATCGAACATATCAGGAGACGAGATGAAAGGAGTGTGCCTGCTGTCATAGAGACATCAGATGAGGCGGGTACTGAAACAACTACAGATATTACTTCTAATCCACGACCAACACTTGAACAGACAGGACAAACAGAACCTACTAGTCCAGTGAGAGAGGCACAACAAGCAGAAGAACCTGTTACAATAGCCACACCATCTCTTGCTGAGGGAGCTACAGCCAAAGTAAGGGGAACATCAAGTGGAACTGATCGACGTTATCCAGTTCGAGTTAATCGTCAGTTACCCCTCCGATATAGACAAAGCTAAAGAGAGAGGAGTGTGGTAGACTGGTACATAGATTGGTGAGCATGCGTACGTTGGGGTGTCATATACTTAGATAATTAGATAAGTGACTGTTAGCACTTGTTGGATTGCTGTTGCGTTAGAGTCTGAGCATAGCATAGACTGATAGGGTGTGATAGCTTGTGCCGATCTGGAACGTAGCTTACGACTGTTATAATATATATATATATATATATATATATATATATATATATATATATATATATATATATATATATATATATATATATATATACTACACGAGCGTTCACAGCTGGTGCCATTGCAACAGGGAGCAGGGGTAGACCACGACTGGACATCGGGCAGGAACAGCTGATATTTCTAGTTGATCATGGCTTTTCTGTTTCATCGATAGCTGAGCTACTTGGAGTGTGCAGGAGTACTGTCAACAGACGAATGCGTGAATGGGATCTATCGGTAGCTCGAAGGTACGCAGATATAAACGATGCTGAGCTGGACAGAACCGTGCTAGAGATCAAACGGGGATTTCCGGACGCTGGATACAGTATGATTGATGGACTGCTGCGATCAAGAGGTATTATCATCCAGCGACATAGGATACGCCTGTCGGTAGCTAGAGTTGACCCGATTGGAGTTGCTGAACGATGGGCTACTTCAATTCCTAGGAGAGTTTACCGTGTCAGTGGACCTAATGCGTTGTGGCATGTAGACGGAAACCACAAGCTGATACGGTACGTACGAAAGGTGCATTCACACGACGTTTCTAGCTAGGTTAACTCCAGACGCCATTTAACAAAGTTATCCTAATTAATCGCTTCAGCTAACCTAGGTTATCGCTAACCCACTTGCAAGTTAGGTTAGAACTCGGTCGCTCCGCCTACAACTAGGTCACTCCGTCTTCTAGCATAGCGAAGAATGGCGCGTTTTCTAGAATGTGCTACAAACGCTTCAAAGCTACACGGGCGCGTCTTCAGTGGAAAAGGAGGAGGCGAAGAAAAGCGCGTAGGCACGAGAGGTTCTTTTTACTACTCTCCTAGTGTTGCTGTGCAGAATGTACAACCAGATGTTGCTTGTAAAGATCATGTCCCTAGTGAGAGGACGAAACCCTCCAAACCTTGCAGACATTGACAGGACAACAATGACAAGATATACATAATTAGTATCTAGATTAGTTAGTGGGTCATTTCTGTGCTGTGTGAACACTGCGCAGTGTTAACCTACTACATGTTCCCTAGGGTAGTGTTTACTCAGCTTGCTTAAATAGGTTAGCCTAGGGTCAGTGTGAAAGCACCAAAGTCATTTTCGAAAGTCTTTTCTACTGAACAGAACAACACCTGTTTGCCTGTCTTTGTCTGTCTGTCTGTCTGTCTGTTCGTCCTTCTGTCTGTCTGTCTGTCTGTCTGTCTGTCTGTCTGTCTGTCTGTCTGTCTGTCTGTCTGTTTGTCTCTCTGTCTGTCTCTTGTCTCTCTACGTGTTGTTGTGATTGTCTGTTTGTTTTTATGCTGTCTTTTGGTTTGTCCTTCACTCTTTGTGTATGCATATTTTTGGTTTGCCGAATCACTAGTAAAACGGTAGAAAACTGATACAATATGATTATGAATATAATATAAATATAATACCATAAAATATAATACCAGAAAATATAATACCAGAAAATATAATACCATAAAATATAATACCATATAATAAAATAGATGAATTATGAATCTTGCCTATGTGCATCAATTTAATTAAGTATAATCAGAGATGCATGTGACTTTCAATTCTACACTTAGTGTACTATTCTGTATTTATGTGTATATCTTGATGTTGGGTTTTTGCAGATGGCATTTTGTCATCCATGGTGGAGTAGACAGATATAGTCGAATACCCGTGTTTTGTAAATGCTCTACTAACAACCGTGCGACAACAGTGTTGGAGTCTTTTCTAGAAGCTGTTCGACAGTTTGGGTTGCCATCAAGGGTAAGGTCAGACAAAGGAATGGAAAATGTAGAAATATCAAGGTTTATGTTAGAACACAGAGGACCAGGACAGGCAGTATGATAACAGGACGGAGCGTGCATAACCAACGGATTGAGCGTTTCTGGAGAGACCTTTTCCAAGGATGTACCTTTCTTTTCTACTTTCTGTTCCGGATCTTAGAAGAGTGTTTTCTCCTTGATGTAACAAATGGCAAAGATTTATTTGCTTACAGTATGTGTACCTGCCTAGAATAAACCACGCTATTAAACAATTTTGTGACGGCTACAAAAATCATCGACTTCGGACTGCTAGAAACAGTACACCTATTCAGCTATGGATAACAGGAATGCTGCAGGGGGCAGAACTTCGAAATATGGAAGACCTGGACATTGTTAGTGATGCTATTGTCCTTCCTAGTGATTACTAATTATGCGATTATTGTTTCTCTTTGAGGGTGCAATTGACGGTTATGGCATTGATGGCCATGGACCCATTCCATTGAATGGTCTAGATGATTCTGATGTTGTTCAAGTACCACAGATAGAAGACGCCCTCTCTCCTTTGCAATTGCAGGATCTGGTCATGCTGATAGACCCAATGGCTGATTCTGACTGTCAGGGAGTAGATATTTATGTTAGAGCCCGTGAATTTGTCTATGCTGCAAATGCATGAATATATAGGTCATGTGTAACATGGAGTTGTCAGTCAGTGGATGGTCTGGTCATTTAATTTTCTACATTTCAATTTTTATGTTTTCATTTTTTAATTTTTATTTATTTTTATTTAATTTTCTAATGTTTTTAATTTTTAATTTTTTTATTCTCCTTTTATTATTTATAGAATGGTTTTTATCTGATGACGTTTGATTCTTGTGATCTTTAGATTTATTTTTAAAGTTTGATTTCTAGGCACTTATGTGCTCAAAACTAGAAACTTGAACGCGCAGTTCGCTTATGCTGTTTCTAGAAATGAAATGACTGAAGACACTAGACACAACGGGGGTTCCAGCGGGGCTTCCATTCAAACGCGTGTCTCAGGAGATCACATTTCCAACACCCAAGCAGGTGTTTGTTTTTACTTTACTTTTCGTCACGTGCCAAACCACGCTGGCAGCTCTTGGCCGCGGACAACTTCGCTCACTCGTCGGACACGGAACTAAAACTAATCGTGTTTCTATCCAAGGTGCTGGTGCCTCCTTGTCACGCAGCTTGACTGCAGATGTGAACGTACGCCCCGACAATGACAGCCCAGGGATCGCAGAGTGACACGGTAGAACTCGATCTACAAACATTGTTTAGCGCTATTGACTCTCGTAGCTATACGTAGCATTGACATAGTAGTCTACTTAGTGACTAGTTGTAGCTGACTAGCTATGACCATGTTCTTTCAGTTGTAGCCGCACACTGTTCTACGTTAGCTACTAGTAGTTGAGTTAGTTAATTGAGTTGAGTTGAGCAAATAGAGTTCAGTTGAGTTGACTTCAAATTGAGTTCAGAAGGCGTTGTAGAAAACGATGGTCGTGCATGTCGGTTTACTTGGTGAGTCGTGCGACGTCACGCAAATAACGAAATGTGACCTGTTTTGACTACCACGCCCATCCTTCTATACGGTATGTACCGGTGTCACGGGGATTTGTGCACCCGGTGATTTGTGTACCCTCGCGCTTTGCTCGCGATTCCAGACCGTCGACTCGATGCTCCAGACCTCATGTCGGGTACACATATCACCGGCCATGATGCAAAGCTGCTGGTGATTTCGGACCCCGGTGATTTGTGTACCCTTGTGCTTTCCTCGCCGTCCCAGACTGCTTTCAAGCTACAGGACTCGCGATCGTAATGCAAACTAAAGTACTCTCTGTTCCCGATCATCTATTGTACATCTGCATTTAGCTAGAGAACGAATATCTCGTGACAGTTGCACCCGTGGCCGGAAGATGACCATGAAGAAGCCGGATGTATGATGACTGTGACTCAACCGGATGATATACTGCTATATTATATTATACTCATAACGTTCTCGAAAGCGACCAGGCTCTTCTCGCGCTGGAGCAATTCCGGTAAAAGCTCCTCCTCCTCGTGTGATTCACGTGCGGTTAGCTCAGCGACTGCGCGGAAGAGCCTGGCTTGCGAGGCTACCTCATATTGATGCATGCAGTCTCATATTGCAATCTCATATTACAATCTCATATTACAGTCTCATATTATAGTCTCATCGCCTCATCTCATCGTCTCATCTCATCGTCTCATCGCATGATCTCATTGTCTCATCGCATGATCTCATTGTCTCATCACATGGTCTCATCGCATGGTCTCATCGCATGGTCTCATCGCATGGTCTCATCGCATGGTCTCATCGCATGGTCTCATCGCATGGTCTCATCGCATGGTCTCATCGCATGGTCTCATCGCCTCATCGCATGATCTCATCGTCTCATCTCATCGCCTCATCTCATCGCCTCATCTCATTGTCTCATCTCATCGCCTCATCTCATCGCCTCATCTCATTGTCTCATCGCCTCATCTCATTGTCTCATCGCATGATCTCATTGTCTCATCGCATGGTCTGATCGCATGGTCTGATCGCATGGTCTGATCGCATGGTCTGATCGCATGGTCTGATCGCATGGTCTGATCGCATGGTCTGATCGCATGGTCTGATCGCATGGTCTGATCGCATGGTCTGATCGCATGGTCTCATCGCATGGTCTGATCGCATGGTCTCATCGCATGGTCTCATCGCATGGTCTCATCGCATGGTCTCATCGCATGGTCTCATCGCATGGTCTCATCGCATGGTCTCATCGCATGGTCTCATCGCATGGTCTCATCGCATGGTCTCATCGCATGGTCTCATCGCATGATCTCATCGCATGATCTCATCGTCTGATCGCATGGTCTGATCGCATGGTCTGATCGCATGGTCTGATCGCATGGTCTGATCGCATGGTCTGATCGTATGGTCTGATCGCATGGTCTGATCGCATGGTCTGATCGCATGGTCTGATCGCATGGTCTGATCGCATGGTCTGATCGCATGGTCTGATCGCATGGTCTCATCGCATGGTCTCATCGCATGGTCTCATCGCATGGTCTCATCGCATGGTCTCATCGCATGGTCTCATCGCATGGTCTCATCGCATGGTCTCATCGCATGGTCTCATCGCATGGTCTCATCGCATGGTCTCATCGCATGGTCTCATCGCATGGTCTCATCGCCTCATCGCATGATCTCATCGCCTCATCTCATCGCCTCATCTCATAGTCTCATCGCCTCATCTCATTGTCTCAGCGCCTCATCTCATTGTCTCATCGCCTCATCTCATAGTCTCATCGCCTCATCGCCTCATCTCATTGTCTAATTTTGACACAAATGGCACGCTATACAAATGGCACGCCATACGACTGGGCACGAGTCTATTGTCGACGTCCTCACTAGACGCAACGTACGTTCTCTAGATCTAAACAATGTCTGACAAACTGGATGTGGATCTCGAGCTGAGCAGCGTTTCCGGAGACGAAGCGGATGGAGGGATGGACAACATCTCGATCGATGCCGACTCGACTGCTGAGGAGGACACACCATTCACCATTTCGAATCCGTTTGCGTCGAAAGCAAAGCCCGTCGAAAACTCGGCCCGGAAATCCGTACATGAACGGCTGCAAGCCGTCGTAGAGGATATCAAAGATGGCCAAGACGCTGAACTGGATCGCTTGCTAGCTGACGGAGCGAGCGTTCATCATTGCTACTCGGAAGAAAGAAACATGACACCAATGCATCTACTGTGTTGCTCGTATGGTCTTGTAAACGAGGATGAGGACTGCTGCGAGCCTTTCATCAACAGTGAGATGTAGAAAATACGCGTATGAAACTATACGTATGTAATTACATAATTTACATTCTATGCAATTATTAGGCGTGGTCTTCTCGTCCCGCCTACTGTACACGCCTCGGAAGTGCATAACGCGGCTGTAGGGTCTGGCTACGCGAGACTATGTTGTTGTATTTTTAGTGTTTCAAGTGCTGCTTAATGCTGGTGCTGATGTGGATGCCGTTGACGAAGACGGAAATACGGTGTTGCACATTGCGGCGGAAGAAAACGTTCCTGTAGCTGCTCTAAAAGAGATCATCAAGAGAACAAAGGATGTCAACCAATGTAACGACAGCGGAGAGGCAGCCATTCATAAAATGGTAAAGTTTGAGGTCATTCATACTGACTGCATGCTTGCCTTATTTGGCACTTTCTATCACCGTATGTAGTTTGAATCCACTGGAAAGGTGACACGTGAATCTCTGCAAGTTTTGCTGTCAGCTGGGAGTAATCTCGAGCAACAAGTGTCACGTCGATATGACAGTCATCAGTCACCATTTCAGTTAATGGCTGCCAGAGAAGACTGCTGTACGCTAATGTCTATCATCGATGAATTGAAACCAGGATTGCTTAATCGACAAGTTACTTCAATGGTTGAACCTGCAGTGAAATATGGAACTTTCAAAACAGTAAAGGTTGTTGTTATCAATTAAATTGTTAGCAATGTTATGAGTTATATTTTGAGATCTTGCTATATAGAATGTTTTAGATAGGGGAGCTTCTGTTGATGCAACTGAGAAGCAGCTTATTCTACTTGCTGCTGAATCCAGGGAAGACCCATTGAAGAAAGTTGATTTGTTGTTGGCAGCAGGTTGTGACGTCAATGCTGTGGATGAAGATGGAGAAAATATCTTTCACAGAGCGGCTTGGGCAGACAACCTCGGTGTGGCAAAAAAAGCACACACTCTGAAAATCGATCATAACAAGGCTTCTAGAGATGGCATACTACCGATTCACATATGTGCTGGCGTCAAAAGTTCCAAGTGTCTCAAATTCTTAGTCGAAATTGGTACCCAGGTGAATACCACGACAAATAGAGGAGAGTCACCACTTTATATGGCTGTTGATGTAAAAGCAAAGGAGATTATTGGTCTTCTTTTGAAGGCTGGCTGCTCGGTGAGAGACAGGAAACTAAAGGAATTAGGAATTGAAAAGATCAGTACATTAGCAGAGCCAGAAGTTATAATCAGTTCTTCTGCACCTTTGTCATATGCAGTGGATCTCACAGACCTGTTGAAGAAGTGTGCCAAACGAAATGAAGCTCGCGCACAACAACTCCTATCTATGGTGGACGACATGGAACAGTTGGCAGTCGACTTTATCAATGAAAGTGGTGTGTTTGCTGTAGAACTCCTGACGGATGATCTAATATTCGATGCCCTAGACAATGGCCTGAAAAAGGTACTGTAAATTGATTTTCCAGTGTTACATGCTAATATATATGAACTCCATTGAATAACCTGAATATTCCTTGAACAATAATGATTCATGTGTATGTGTTTCTATAGTTTATTGCCAGTGCCGCTGTACAGGAAAAGTTGAAAGAGTCGTGGTATGGAGAACGCAAAAAGACAGCACTAACAAAGCGTCAATACCTAACAAAAGTCAGTACGTACTTCCTCAAAATGCTCTTTCTTCCTTTTCTCATGATCATCATGTTGCCTCGACATGGCTGTTATTACAAACAATTTTCTGATGAATTTCTTGAGGGCAATGTGGAGCCAGTTGTTGCATTTATTGCAAATGCAGTATCATATCTAATCTTCCTGATATTGCTAATTGCCAATGTGATTGTCAATAATCGGGTGACTCGTTGTGATGATCTAATGGAAGGTACGGAATGTGGACTAAACGCATTAGACTGGATTGTCTTTGTATTTGTTCTGGGATTGTTGGTTCAGGAAGTCACTCAGTTTATGAAGGTTGACTTTGGTGAATACATTTCAAGCTTCAGTAATCTATTTGACTTGACACTCATGTTGCTATTTGTGACTTACTACGTACTGGCGATCATTGGACTTTACTCGGAGTTAGACATTGATGTTCGTTACCAGCTTGTTCGTTCCTCATATCATGTGCTCGGAGTTGCAGCTCTGATTAGTTGTACTAGATTTCTTTCATTTCTGCAAGCACACCCCGTCCTGGGTCCAATTCAACTGTCTTTTGTTGACATTACATCAGATGTGATGCTGTTCTTGGTCATTTTGGGTACATTTCTTGTTGGATTTGCTGTCAGTGTTACTAGTGTTTATTCGGCTAGACTGTACAGTCCTGGAACACAGCAAAGTACAACAGAGCCTTACCATGTCGACCAGTAAGACAAGGCAAATTAATTAGTCGACCAACAGTATTATGAGCTTTCTCTTGTAGTTTTTGGATTTCTTTGAAGACAATGTTTTGGGCACTCTTTGGCTTTACAGATGATACATTTTTTAAGGATGGCAGTGATGCAGAGGATTCAGCAGAAACCATTGTTGGCACTCTTCTGTTTGCTGTGTGGTTGATCATTGCTATCATTGTCCTCCTCAACATGCTCATTGCTTTGATCAGTTCTTCTTTCCAAAATGTGCAGGTAAGTTGTAACTTGCAGCTGATCTAAATACAGTATGGTCCAACAGTTTCTTTCCAGGATAATGCTGACATCGAATGGAAATTTGCCAGGGCTGTTATTATTCGAGAGATGAAGAAAGCACCTCCTATTCCAATGCCTATGAATCTGATTCACCTCCTTGCCAGTGCAGTGTCTCATTATTGTTGTCGTCGATGCACTTATTGCGTAAGTGTCCTTCAAGATCTAGAGTTGTAGTTGAATTCACGGGGTTTGGTGAGTAGACAGATGATGATGAATCCGATGTTTCCAGCAACAAGACGCTGGTACGATGTGGAAACGAGCGGGCATTCGAAAACTTGAAAAAGAAAATGGCCGATGAAAGGGAAAAACAGCCTGTAACAATAGGAGACTTGAAGAAATTTCGAACTCGTGTTGATGAAAGTTTTCGCAGGCTTCTAGTAATATTTGATTATATTCTCTGTAGTGTATTAATTGCTGGTAATGTCTGCTTGTTTTTAGAGTGCAGTTGCCAGATCTCCAACAAAACATACGTCACGTGGTCTAACATTTGATTTGGAAGAATCAGACTCAGAAGAAGAGGCCTATACTTCGTTTTTTCGGCGTCACCTCCATGCATCTTCCCGCAGACGTCGTCTACCAGCTACAAAGGAAAATGAAAAAGAACAAGAACAAGCTGCGCGGAAAGATTCTGTAAGTGAGAAAAAGGTCAAGGATAAAACTTTGGAGGCAACAGGAAAGAGTGAGACTCAACTGAGTCCAAACGCAACACTAAAGAAAGACGTAGAGCCTTGTACAGTTACCACAGGAGAAGGCTCGGCACTTGAAGTTCTAATTTCCAAAATGGAAATGAATCTTAAAGCATTCGAGGAACTGAAAGGTAACATTGGAGCAAGATTGGATGCAATAGAAAGCAGGTATATAAATCTTACATTTGAATTTAATGCCTGCATGCAAAATGAGTGCTCTACTAACATGATCTGCTGGTTTCTCTTGTAGGTTACACAGTGAGTGATTAGTTCCATCAAGATGGTTGAATATTACTGAATATGTGGACTACATGTTTTGAGTATGTTTGCTGAACTTTTTAGAATTTCTACTACAATTGCGCGTAAATGTATTATATAATCTGAGACATTATTCATGGTCAGTCTCTTATGTTTTGCAGTGTAGTCTAATTTCTAACTAGGCCTAGGGAGTGCAAATTTGTGATGGGAATTTGATATGCCTTGTCAACTCAGATCAAGCATAGAAGTAGAAGTTGGTGTGTGTGTGTGTGTGTGTGTGTGTGTGTGTGTGTGTGTGTGTGTGTGTGCGTGTGTGTGTGTGTGAGTGTGTGTGTGCGTGCATAGAGTTGATAGTTACGACTGGTGCTATTGACTAGCCACTGACTGAGTCATTATATTGAGTTCTCTTCTCTGATATGACAACCCTACAGTAGAATCAGCCTTGTGTGTATGTTGCAGATCATTCAATTGTGTTCTCATTCAATGCTAGAAACACTTCATAAAATAAGCAGTTTAATCCCAGCAACTGGTTCTATTAAATGAAGGTCCATGTAGTTATTGAGCAGCAGACCCACCACCCTAAATCCAAGTCACTCTACATTTGCAGAATGTTCAGTAAAAAGCCACACTTGAAAGTAAGTCTATACATTCCCTCATTGGTCCTTTGTACAGGCAGCTTGTCTGCGTTTCATGGTGATCACACAGCCATCGGCTGGGTAAATAGTTGGAAAATAGGCAATGTCCTGGCTCTCTGGACTTCCTGGCCGAGTGCGATGCCACTCCACATTTGTCGACATAATAGCTATAAAAGCTGTCATATGATTCATGGCATACCGTTGACCGAGACAAGCATGGGCACCAAATCCAAACGCCATAAAATTCTTTGCATAAATGATATCTTCATGACGTTCCAAACTGAAACGGTCAGGATCGAATTTGTCAGGATTGGTAAAGCCTTCAAAATGTGCAGACCAAACATATGGGAGCACAATGGAACCCTTAGGCACTGTATAGTTGTCCAAAATCTTGCAATCCTTGAGAGCAATCTGGGGTATCATAGTAGCGGGAGGACGAAAGCGAAGTATTTCCTTCACAACCTGTATATATACAACAAAGCCTAGATGCAAAGCAACGCAAAGCAATCAAGGAATTAGAAAAGCTACCTGATAAGCATATGGCATCTTCTCCAAAAGTTCTGATGTTAAAGTTTCGTCATTGGGCCTCACCTTTTCTTGCTCCTTTCGAACTTTATCTAAAACATCCGGGTACTCATCCAGAAAGTGGCATACCCAGACGAGAGATGCAGTAGATGCATCTTGACTTGCAAACAGAAAGTCGAGAAGATGCTTTGCAACATGATAATCTGCAGACTTGTTGTCGGTGACAACATCGTTAAGCTTGCCTAATGAGTTTGGATCATCCGATTTCACTGATTCCATCCAGAAATCAAGCAAACACACAGGCTCAACATCAGCAGCCATTCTCTGTCGTGCTAGCTTCGATGCCAAGATTAAATGTTCTGTGACCTTCTTACGAGATTGCACAGCAGACCACAAAGTCGTGCCAGGAAAATAGAGAGGAAATGCAAGAAAGCCCTCATTCATCATCATGTAATGATAAGATAACTCTGTGCGTTTCTCATCTGTTCCTATGTAAGGACCAATAAATGCAGAAAATGAAGTATCAATATTCAGATCTCGAATAAGAGGACGCATTTCAAGTTCAGATTGTTGTTCACTCTGCTGTAGCCACTTTTCCATATGATTTCTAATTTGTTGTTCTTGTAGTTTGACGTAAACTCCCAAGGCACGACGAGTGAACAGAGGAAGAATTTGCTTGCGAAGAGTCTTGTGAGCTGGACCATTCATGAATACAATGTTGTCACCACCAAGTAATCTCTCAGCTGTTAGTGTGAAGAAAACCTTAAAGCTGGTATCGGGGTTGCTTAGAACTTTGCGACAGATGTCAGTTGTTGTACAAAATACGAAAAACCTACATCATACAATTGCTAACTAAGCCTGTCATATTGCACAACCATCAGTTAGCTAATGTAAGCAACTAATAAATGTAATTCTTACATTGAACTGTACCCTATTTGGGTGCGAGAGAAAATATCTTATAATTCATCGACATTCACAGACAACTTAAATCAATAATTTCCTTGCATATCATATCACAAACAGTTTCAGATCATATTCAGATGCAGACCTGCTGTACACATGTAAGGAAAGTCTCAAGCATAGCAAACTATACCAAACACTGAGCTATTTTTAGTACACTCTTTGTGTTGCAATAGATAATCATATGAACAGTCTATGTAATCATAAATGGGTGTATATAGTTATTGTACTGTACCTTCATATTATCAGATTTAATAAAGGCAAAAATATGTATAAAACACAACTGCGCTTATTTCTACATGTATAATACGGGTTTACATGAGACTTACATCCACTAGAAAGTAAAACCCCGGATATACCAATACTCTGGTATACTTTCTTGTTACAATCTCTATCATCTCTAGACTACTGTTCCTTTCCTTGTGCTCTTTGGTGGCCTATAAATATTATTGCCGAGTGTATATTTATTATACGGGTTGTAGACACTGGCTCGGGTACTAGCCTCCCCCAGACGCAGTGTGGATTGCAGCCCCGGATGCAATGCGATCACCGGTACATACAACTACCATCATTCATGTGACGCGCGCGTGTGTAGTGGTGATGGCGGCGCATCCAGGGCTGCAATCCACACTGCGTCTGGGGCGAGGCTAGTAGCTATCGTACCATGGCCAGAAACTTACTTTCCCATGATCGAGTTCCACGACAGAGCGCCGTACTTCTCTTGGCTTGAGTAATGCTTGTGCGGCGTCAGAACCATTTCGAATATATTTCCAATGAACGGAGGTACCCACGACGGTCCGTTGAGCCATGCCCGCTTGCGACGATGAGTGACGTGCTCGTACGTGATGTAGCAGACAAGTGCAGTAATGATGAAAGCGAGAACGAAATAGACAGCCATTCGTACGACAAGGTCACACCAGTCTGAAATCTGAATCTATTTTACATCAGGTGATGTTTACGCACGCGACACAATTCGTGTATCTCCTCCTTTCTCCGGGTAAGTAACCTTATTTGGTTGTAAGACACGCCCTTGCTCGCGTGCTCGGCAACTTATGATTTATCTTTGTGCGTGTTCATGGCTCAAGAGGTTTTGCTAGCGCACTAGATAAGTAACATATTTTTATTTTGCACTAAGTGCTGTTTTGCGAGGTCTGCTATTCTCACACCCCTAGAGCTAATTAGATAGATAACGCTGTCTAATTAGCTCTAAGCATGTGAGATCTAGCTACTAAAATTAGAACCCGCAACAAAAAGCTACCATGTAAAGCATTAAATTGTTATCGTACTTTAATAAAATAATAGCTACAGTAATGTAGCCCCAGAAATGTCAAGTAAAGCGAATTTGCGATCACAGCGCCACTTCTAGTAAATTTATACCGCGCGCTACGTATAAATTAGTAGATATTTTTAGTTTATATCCCGGATTAATGCGAAATATGCGCGCTCGATTCACTGCTAGAGAGTGGATTTTTCTGACTCTAGGGATTGCCAATATTACTGTTTTAGTCATTTTAGCATATTTTGGTTGTAACCTTGACGGCCATCGTCCCCATTCATCATCTGAAGTCTTAGTTGCCTTAGAACTGGAACCTAACTTCACTCCTGTAAGTGAGAGTGAGATTTCTTGTCGAAGTCATCTTTTCAGTCACCGCTGATGTTGCAGAAATGGTTTGCTCAAGAATGCGTGGGTGCGGTCACTGTTGGATTTTCAGTGGAAAATTTGTTTGACATGGTGGCTACGTGGTGCAACGTACGGAGAAGTCAACGTTGTCGGTACTTGAACAGGTTATAGTAGCAGGTCTTGTTTTAGTTTATGTTCTTTTATGTAGTCAGTTGTGTGAAAAGTTTAATGGGATCTATTCACTGTCTAAACGAGAGGGTCAAGTGGTGTTGCCGGATACGTTTGTACCCAAGGTGCAGCATTGATTTCTATTTGGGTTTGCTTGTCTGTCAAGTGTTTTGTGGTGTGTGTGTGTGTGTGTGTGTGTGTGTGTGTGTGTGTGTGTGTGTGTGTGTGTGTGTGTGTGTGTGTGTGTGTCTGTGTGTCTGTGTGTCTGTGTGTGTGTGTGTGTGTGTGTGTGTGTGTGTGTGTGTGTGTGTGTGTGTTGGGTGGCTGCTTGGATGATGGCACTGTGTGTTGAGAGCTGTGGAGATGGCTTTTTTAGTTGAAGTGTTTTGTTCTTTAATTTTTGTATTTTGTTGCTGTCAAGGTAAGAAAATGGCTTGGAGGCAACGAGGAATTATTGAAGCAAGTAAATCGTCAGGTGACCTAGATATTACACAATTCTAACGGTATTATGGTTTCTTGCACCAAACTCAGTCCTTAACATGAGTGCTTGCTGAGACATGAATTCAGTGTTGAAGAGTGTGTGAATGTTATGGCTTTTAGGGTGGTCCCATGATCAGAATTATCAGTGGGAATTACATGTGAAATTATGTTAACTTTATGATATCAATAGACATAGTATACAAGTGGATCGTGATCATAACCACATAATAGCAGTAGATTTGACTTATAACATTGCAAAGAAAAAAAGTGAGTTACTGAAATTATGGAGTTACCATATTTCTATACACCTTAATCTCAGGTTTAGTGTATTTATCTTTACCACATGTTAGGAGAATTCTGATGGCTAGCTAGTATGATGTACCGTATTCGCCCGTAATAACACCCATACCGAAATAACGCATATGCCCGTATATACGCCCATGTGTGGCAGGTCAGAACTTTCAACCCAAAAAAATGCCCATGCCCAAGTATACGCCCATGGCCAACTAGATGCCCAGGATACGCATGCGCAGACAAACAAAATAGGGTCCACAGAACATTCATTCCGTCTGTGTGCGTTTGATGAGCTGGTGTCCGTATTGCGTGAAAGTGCTTACTATTCTTTGTTACAATTAGCGATCCTGATGCTTTTGACAGGCTTCAAGCCGACCACTCCGGTTTGCGTGTGTAGTGTCTAGTTTCTGTGTTTATGCTGATGGTGCACGGATACCAGTACCTTGATCTTACAATGGATAATTGCAAGCATTTGTGGTATTTCTGTCTTCAAGTGTTTAGATGGTGACTGGCCAAACGACAGCATTTTGCGACCATGTGTAGCTACACTTGGGACCAAAATAACGCCCATGGCCTAGTATACGCCCAGAAAAAAATGTCTTTCTTTTCTATATGTCCAGGGCGTTGTTACGGGTGAATACAATATGTCAAATAGATAAATTGATTAATACCAATTTACACCGGAACATGCTTTGTACATGCGCTTTATAGGCATCTTTATTAGTGTTAAATTTTATAGAGAACTCCTTTCATTTCGTTGTTAGCATGTGATGATGCATAGCAATACTCTAACTTAATACTTTTAAAACATAACTGTACCAATGGTTTTAGGCACTTAGGGTTGCTAAAATCAGTTATGTGTAGAAAACTTAGTCAATATTAGCATCTGATTGAAGGAGGTGAAGCACAGTCATTCAGTTGTTAGTGTTATGATATGATACAACAATGTACAGAGAATGGTGCACTGTTGCTTGTCAACAAAAGTGTAGAAAGCTGAGGAAGAAGGATACATTGAAAAGTCACACACTTTGTGTCTGTAACAACTTGTTGTATGTTGTATGTGTGCATGTAAGTGTCATGTTAACTAAATTGGTAGCAGTTTGTGTCAAGCAAATATCTAAAGTTGATTAACTATTGATGGATGCCCTGTGTTGTATTTAGTCTGTGACGTCTGTCTTTAATATCTACACTCATGAAGGCACACTATTCTCTCCACTTCGAGCAAAGAGACCCGGCAGTGGAGACTTTTCTCCTGATGTGGACAAATAGTAAGCTGCATATTTGACAGACAGAATCTTTATTTGACTGTGTTTGTTATGTTACAGTATTGATGAACTCAATCGAAACTCAGAAAAGGACTGCGATTTCTGCAACTACAAGACGTATGTAGATAATTTTTCAAACAAGGTTTATGTGTTGGGTAGTAGAATAGTTGATGTATATACTATATATACAATGCATTGTATGTGATTAATGTTGTGATTTTGGTTTGCTTAATCCCGATGGCTAGACAGACAGACAAACAGCTCAGGAAGACAACGCGGCCGCAGCTACCCGTGAGGTCAAGAAATTAGAGAAATATGCTAGAGAAAGGGATGTCTGGGTCCTCCCCTCCAACTGCATCCCATTAGTGTTCGAACACTTTTGACGTTGGGGCTCAGAGGCAGCTCTATTCCTGCACCACCTGTCACTTCAGTCTATAGACAAAGACGGAAGAAAGAACAGTCGTGTGATTTTAAGACATTCTGGCGTAAATGCATGTCGGTAGCTTTGCAAAGATGTAATACTAGCGTCATTAGCAGAAAGTTAGCAAGGCTTGGACATTCTAAGATCTTTACAGTTGACAGTTCATTTGCTTGTAGTTAAATTATGGCGTCGGCCATTTGGGCCAGACTAGAATGTATTAGTGTTGTTCTTTGAACATATATGTATTGACAGACAGACAGACAGACAGACAGACAGACAGAGAAAGTGATGTTTCCTGTATAAGGTTGTTGATGCAGAAATGTCAACTAAGAATGGAGGGACATAGAATTTGAATTGATTTGTAGCAGATCATTTAACTTTAATGAATTAATTGAATTGTATACACATAATCTGTAAGCAGCATGTTCAGGCTTTCCATTTGCTAAGGGTGTTGAGCATGTAACGTATGATACCTATTCTGCTCAGAGACATGTACATACACACAAGTTTCATCTCACGTTTTTATTGTAATCTTGTGTAAATGAATGTAAAGTTAAGAATAGAAAGAGTCTATTGTGTTACAGCAGAAGCAACATACTGGGTAGCAGAAAGTATATCAAAGTATTGTATAATGTTTTGTATTATTAGTCAAGAATTTAATTAATTAATGATAGTCAGTCAGGCAGAGCAAATGAAGTGGCCAGTCAGACACGCAGATATGTAGACTTTATGTGATTGGGATTTTCTCAATATCGATACCGTCGTTTACTACTGTGTAATGCATTTTACTAGAATGACTGCTCAAAGTGTCTTTCCACGTGTTGAATCAAAACTGACTGCGTCAGGTGAGTATCATTACTCATCGCTTTGGAGCAATTTTTTGGACATTGTTTCTCTCCTTGTTAGCATCTAACGCATTCATTTATGATGGATTTCATGGTCTATTGTTTCCGCGGTCTCATCATCCTGTCAAGTTTAGTGAAGAAGAGGTGTTTTGCATCCTTTTGTGTATAAATTGTATGAGGTCTCATGTAAAGGTGTGTACTTATAGGTTGTAGACATGATGCAGACAACTATAAAATGGTTAGTACTGTCTAATGGACACTCATCTAGTACATAGTAGTCGTAGGCTGACAGATACACGTCAGAATATTATCTCAGACATGTAGACTGCAAATAGTAATTGGTCCAGTCTAACGTGCCCTAGTAGGCATGGCTCGTTTAACTAGCGCTAATTGAAATTGGAAAGCCGGTGTTTAGTTTATTACAACTAAAGTAGTAAAAACAGTTTATGCGGTAATAATTGTTGGATATAAATTAGTTATTTAATTAGCTCAGTTGATATGATTCAGCATCTGGGGAAAGTGCAATTTTTGAATATTGGTCCATGGCCAGATCAGCCGGAGTGCTGTGTACGCCTCTGATCTCAAGAAGTGACCAGAGGCATAGCCAGGCATACACAAATTTCCAAGCAAAGCAACTGGCAAAGAGGTGTTGTCTACTTCTTTATCAGAGTATCCACCAATCTCTCATCTCTTGAAGTTGTGTGGTATTCCTGTACTTGGGAAGTTCAATGAATGTGCTGTACAGTAATACTAAACAGGTACAGTACACATAACATTCACTAATAATGAAGCGGCTCGCAGCTAGTGCACATTAGTCTGCTTAGTGAGCATCAAGTGATCAGTGAAAAGTGAGGTGTTACTGTTGCTGTGCACCATATCTACACTCCTGAAGCAACTGACTTTGGATCTGGCAACGCCACTGGTGACCATTTGCTGTCTTTGGGGTATTTAACGTTGATGCAAGATAAAATCAAGTCGTTGTAGACATTGGTGTGTTTGTTTTTGTGAGAGATGCAAACTGGATTTTTCAAGAACAGAAGAATTGAAGTATGTATACATCATGTCACCACTTTGGTGCAAGCGTTTTGGGCAAACAGTGTAATTTATAGCATGAACGACAGCAAATGGAGTTTACAATCTACTGAAGTTCTACATGTTTGATCTGCATTTACTAGTAGTAAACAAGCTTTGGCCTCCCTTCATGACAGCAATATAAGAATTGAGTAGAGAGGCATTTCTGTGTTCAATTGGTTCTTGATTGTTTCTTCCAGGAAAGAATCTTTGAGCTTTCCTGGTAATTAATTTGACAAAGTCAGACCTTGATTATTTAAGCAGCCAATGTTAATGCTAGATTTGCAGGTTGCTGCCGGTACAGTGGAACCTCGCTTATTTACAACTAAAACTTGCTTAGCAACCGCTGTAAATTCTGGAGTACAGGACCGCATCTACTCAGTACCTTAATGTGTTGTTATTATTAATCTGTTTATACCAGTTGGTTTGGTTTAATGGTGGTCTTAATACAAGGTTGCATGGTGCATAATACTGTACACTGGCTTTGGTACAGCATGACAGACTGGAATCATTTTGTCTCATAAATGAGACAGACAGATAGTGATATACCTTTGACACACAGACAGACAGGCAGGCAGGCAGACATGCAGGCAGACAGACAGAGAGACAGACAGAGAGACAGACAAACAGACAGACAGACAGGCAGACAGACAGACAGACAGACAGACAGACAGACAGTTATGTCAAAGGAACTTAGCATGTTGTGCGGTGGGTCTGAGAGACCTGACTCTCTCAGCACCCAATTTTGTCCTCATTAGTCTTAGTTATATGTAAGGGTTTTAGTTTGCTGTAATGTTAGCTTTCAATGAACATTAGTCTAGTTGTATTACTGTAGTTCTTTGCAGAATTGTATCATAGTTTGATGTAAGAAATAAAAGATAGACAGACAGACAGACAGACAGATCATACCAGGCAGATGGTTGGATTAATAGACAGACACAGACATATTGTGTATTTTGCTAGGTTTAAGGCAGGATACAATGTAGATCGATCTTTCAAGTATCCGCACATGATGTGGGATATATTGCCGAAAGCCAGTGCCAGTCAACCGCATCCTCATGTTCAAGTGTCTCTGTCACCAGATCACCACTATGGTATTTGTTCAGTGATGTTTTCTTAATTAGAATACGGTTGTACATATGTGTACTGCAGGACTCATGCATATTACAGATCAAAGAGAGATTATTTTATGTGATTGTGGCCGTCTAGCTGTGACACACACACATACACACACACACACACACACACACACACACACACACACACACACACACACACAAGGACTTTCTTAGTTTGTTGATCGCTCTCATGCATAATTCAAGTTATTGAAAGAAGGACATTTCTGCTGAGAGTCAACAGTCACACAAAGATTACTGGACATTGGTATTAGACAAAAGACTGATTACATTCTGGTGTGTTGGGCACGTTTGTATTATGTTCATTACTAAAACACATAAAAGTTTAGAGATGCAACGACGCTAACTCTTGTTTCATTGTGACATGCCTTGTTTGCAGAAATGTTTTGGGTATTGGTATTGAGAGGCTTGTTTTGTCTGCAATGAAACAGAAAAGGGCCTTCAGATGTGTGTGTGTGTGTGTGTGTGGGGGGGGGGGGGAGGCGCAGTAGAGCAGTTGTTAGAGCATTGGTGATGACATCCGGGATCTTGTATTCCGTGATGAGGGTTGAAGGTTCGATCCTGGTGGGGGCGCAGTTTCCTTGAGCAAGAAACGCACCCACACTTGCTTCTCTCGACTCAGGAGTACAAATGAGTACCTGGTCATTGACTGGGGTGGACAAGACCGCTGGCTTCGCAGCAACATCATGCAGCAAACGGGTACGTGTGGGCCTTGGTGTCCAGTCCCAGAGCTGCGCCATTGTCAGTGCCCCTGGACGACTCTGGCCAAGCTCCAGGTGGATTGTAGCGCTGATCCTAAGACTCCACGTAGCGCATGGAGGCTCTGTCTCTAGAGGCAGGGGAGCTATCTCCGCAACTGACCTCAAGGTCGACGTCGAAAGATGTGGAGGGCTTAACATTTGTCCATTGTCCATTTTGTGTGTGTGTGTGTGTGTGTGTGTGTGTGTGTGTGTGTGTGTGTGTGTGTGTGTGTGTGTGTGTGTGTGTGTGCACGCGCATTGTATTACCTGTGCGTCCTATTGTTGTTGATGTCTGCCGGTCTGCTTGACTATTATGTCTCAACTGTAATGTTACAATTAGCCATGACAAACATTATGTTCAACCTCTACTGTATTAATCATATGTTATTTACAGGGCAGATGGAACACCTAAGGATCTCTGCCAATCAATATGCTGCTGATCATAACAGAAACTATTTCACAGACGTAATTGAAGTGTGTAACACGTGTATTCCTATTGTATACGAATTTTTCACTATTGCTGATATGCTTCAGCTTCACCATGCATTGGGTTTGACAGTGAAGGTTGGACAAGCTGTTGCTATCGCTTATTTGGTATGAATGTCAGTGCTTTAAGTTTGATTAAGACTGCACCAATTGTGTTGCATTGTGAAGACTCCAAGAAAGACGAATGAAGTGATCGTGTTGAGCAAAACGGCTACTGACGACTTCTTTCGTTTGATCTTTTATGTGATTCAAGGTGCGTGACAACGTTACTTGCTACACATTTTGTTCAAACATACAGGTAAGTTTGCATAGTGTATGTATGACATGTATGTACGTACGGCCGATTTTGAGGCTCTTCTAGTAGTTGTGCATTGAATTCAGGTATACTTGTGGACCTGTGCAACTCATTTGTCTAGTCAGTAGTTCACAGTTTAGCTATTGTTGTGTAATATCTTAGATTGAACTACTAAAATGTAGTAGTTCAGGACCACTGCGTCTTGGTAATTAAATTAGGAAATAGTTACATCTGACATTGGTATGTCCTCTGTGATGACATAGTAATGTCTCTTGTGACATAGATGAGATTTCGAGTCGGTGGAAAAAACATACATAGATACATGTACATAGTACATACATACATACAGACAGAGATACATGCATACATGGTACAGACATTTTTATTATTATGTGTCGTTATGCCCCTCCATAATGGGCAAGTGGGGTATTTACCCCCATCTTTACCCCCATCTGGGCGCCCACCAACTTGGCAGGTGAGCCCAGTAGGTACATGTTTCTGTGTAGTCCACACGGCGATCAATGCTAGCCAATTCGATATAGATTGCAGGCATTACGGTGACTGCAAACTCGTGGACAGCACGCCTAATGGATATCAGTGACCACCAGGAAAGCACTGAACGTTATCGTCAACTATTTGCCAGACCACAGAAACTGCCCAACGACTGAAACGAGTCATAGTCTCATGGATAAAGCTAGAGAAAAATGAGAAAGAAAGACAGACAAGTTTCATAATTTACTGTCGTCACTGGGGTTTGAACCCCCAAACCATGGAGTGGTAGCCATTGTCGCTAACCACTAAGCCATGGCGGTGACCGCTATTTTATTATTTATTGTCGTGCTCAACCAGATCAGTCTGGTTTGTAAAGTCTATTACAAGTACCAGAAGCAAACCCTGCTTCAGAAGTACTTAGACCATCATGGCTGTCTAGAAAGAAGACATGGCTTTATGAAGGATCCGAGTAGATCCTAGAAGCACTGTTTTCTGTAAGTGCTGCAGGTTGTGATGACCTGGAATAATGTCCAGCCACCGTGCAATACCTGCGTGCACTGTGCCCAAAGCTCCCAAGACCACCGGAACCACCAGTGTTCGACAATGCCACATGCGGCTTATCTCCACTCGCAAGTCGCTGTACTTCGCCAACTTCTCAGCATGTTTCTTGCCAATTTTGCCATCAGCAGGACAGCTGATATCAATAAGAAGACAAGTGTTTGTCTTGCTATTTCTGAGACAGATGTCTGGACGATTGGCTTTGATCTTCCTGGCAGTGGGGATGGTGGTATCCCACATCATTGTATATTATTATTATTATTATTATTATTATTATTATTATTACGAGAGTTGTTATGACTTCTAAAAACAATATCGAAAAATCTAAATCATTTACACTAAAACGTCCAGCTAAAGAAGGCTACAAACATGTAATTGTAAACTCCTCTCTATGATTCTAACAAAAGGTTTCCAGAATGTCTCAAAAGGTGCACCAAACC
Source organism: Corticium candelabrum (assembly GCF_963422355.1). Classification (NCBI taxonomy): domain Eukaryota; kingdom Metazoa; phylum Porifera; class Homoscleromorpha; order Homosclerophorida; family Plakinidae; genus Corticium; species Corticium candelabrum. The sequence goes on from NC_085106.1 coordinate 2,191,811, forward strand.
TTCTTACGAACCAACTGGTTTTAATATGACGTCGTAGATGCCACTGGAAACTGGCCATTATTGCAAGAGGAGGGAGAGTTTTCGTTTTTACCCAGTATGTATGTTGCTATCAGAATTGTGAAAAATGGTTTGAGATTTCCTGTTGCCTGCATTAGATCCAAAGGGTGGTGGCTTGTAGGTGGACTTAAGGATAGAGAGTTTAACATATTACATACATACATACATACATGCATATATGATGGCTGAGTCGTCAAATACGACAAATCTCAGGTATGGGTTTATCTGTGTCGGAACAATCCAATTTGAGCTGCACATGCACGGCCACAGATGTCACATGTGTACATTGCTCTTGATGGTCTTTCTGTAAATTACTTGCACATCATGCTTTCCTGTTTGTGTGCATACATACATACATACATACAATACAGAAAGATACACAGACAGACAGACAGACAGGCAGGCAGACAGACAGACAGACAGACAGACAGACAGACAGACAGACAGACAGACAGACAGACAGACAGACAACAGACACTAGAGAAAAACACATGGACAACTGCATTTGACGCAATGTTTTCTGCTTAGCTTTGTTTGACCAGAAAATTTACGCGATCAGTAGTGCCACCGTGTTCCCTGCCTTGGTGAGACAACCTGCTATCACTGATTAGTTAAGCATTGTAACTACGAGTGGCTTTCGTATCATACAGCATCATTTTGAGAACCCACCTGCTAATGATTTGCCTGCAATGTCTCGAATAATCAGTAGAGGCGGAGCAACAAGGTTACCATATCTGTGATATTGAATAATTTTGGCACAATCACACGTGTCTACTGTTGCAGCCCACGTGGAGATATCAGTGCTATGGAGCTATTTGGAGTAACGTCCACTGGTGCGATTGTTGTATGTTGTGTTGGTAATTGTGTATGACTTCAGGCTTCGAACGTGTTCTCCGACCCCTGGAATGTCATCGCTAATGTTCAGAAGTCCGTATACAAACGAGCTACAAGAAGTTGATGTACCACGCTGCATATGAGTTTCATAGTGTACTGTTGTGTCCGTATCGTAGCAGCACTATTTAATATTTAATAGAAATTCTATTGTATTATAGTACATGCATGTTCGTGATGCACTCGCGTGCACGCACGCACACACACACACACACACACACACACACACACACACACACGCATGCACACACACACACATGCACACACACACACACGCATGCACACACACACACACACACACACACACACACACACACACACACACACACACACACACACACACTGCATTTGCAGATCTACATCCAACTGTACACAGAGCACATACGTAGAGTATGTCCAATAAACAATCAAATATCACGACATTTGCACAGTAAGCCACACTACTAGAGTGCAATCAACTAATAGTTCATGTAAAGCAACTTATATGTCGGCAAAACAATATGTAAATCTCGATCCAATCCTGTTATTTTGCAATAGATCGATGTGCACTATAACAGTGTACTTATGTACAGATCGTGTTTTCTATCATAACCGTTATACATTTGTATTAGATTGGCAGGTCATCTGCTGGTCGATGTACTTTGTTAATGTTGTCACTGGACTTGGGTTGAGGTGGTATTGTGATGCACTCTACCTGTATATGATAAAACAAAGTAAACCTCACAAATAGTTCATCCTTCAGAGATATCTAAAAATTGTCTTTCCACAGCTTAAATAATGTATATCCATTTTTAATAAATTAATACTTTTTGTATATTTATTCTTAATAAATCATTATATTTTGTACATTCATTTAATAAATTAAAATTATATTTTGTGTATTCATTTTAATAAGTTAATAAATAATATTTTGTATATCCATTTTTAATAAATTATATTTTGTACATTCATTTAATAAATTATATTTTGTATATCCATTTTTAAAAATGAATACATTATATTTCGTATATCCATTTGTAATAAATTAATAAATTATATTTTGTATATCCATTTTTAATAAATTAATAAATTATATTTCATATATCCATTTTTAATAAATTAATAAACTATATTTTGTATATCCATTTTTAATAAATTAAAAAATTTTTGTATATTCATTTTAATAAGTTAATAAATCTTATATTTTGTATATCCATTTTTAATAAATTACATTTAGTATATCCATTTTAAATAAGTTATCTGGTACACACACATGTACAATGACAGCCTGGACTCCAAGGAAACAAATTTAAAAGTTCCATACTAATACACTAGAGTGCTTGAAACAAGAATGCAGTCAGAGTAAAAATTTTGAAATATCGAATAGCCTCACTGCATGAATCTGGTCTAACCAGTAATGCATTCTAAATCTGTTTCAGCAGTCAGTCGTCAAGTTAGAACCAGCAAGTGGATTTTATCTGTGTATTAAAGGTGTATGAGTGTGTGGAAGGACTCTCAATAAACAGAAAGCAGAACAACAATGAACAGCCTCATTGCAAGCATACTGGACCATCAAGATGCTGCTGTGTAAGAATGCATGACATGTGGCTGTGCCAAGTGCAAATTACCAATTTTAATTAAAAGTTGCATGAATTAATTCCTGTTTAGTTTACCTCAAATCTGTCTACTTCATCAATATCCTTTCCTTCATTGCCATCACTAAACAATTGAAGAGATGAGTGTAATCAATGGTTTTCATGACGTCAATGTGTGGTCCTACTGGTCAACGAATAATCTGTCCACGTTATCTTCATCTCTTTCTTCTAATAATCCAGAACTTCTACAATTATTGAAAAAAATGTTTAGAATTTATTTGATAGATGTTTGTAATTTATGTATAAAACTGTGAGTGCATGTGCGCACGCGCAGACACACACACCTTGACACACGCGCGCGCGCACACACACACACACACACACACACACACACACACACACACACACACACACACACACGCAACCAATTAACTTAATGTGCCTTTTGATCTTACTCCCTGTAATCTTCCTGTGCGTCCAGATCGTCCTCGTCCTCGCTCGACTTCTTCCCTTCTACAGTAACTAGAGTAACAAACCAGAATACACACTTTGCTCATTGCTTCAACATTCATTCATCTAACCGTCGTCTTCGCCTTCATCTTGTCCTTGCAGTTGACTTCTGATGTGATCATCAGCATATCTCCTAGCACGAGGATGTCTATAGTGTCACGCGATCTAAAGTTGTAACACTCTCTGATGCCTACCAATTCTTGCTGGGTAAAAATTCCGTGTAGCGATTGTTGCCTTCTTTACGAAACATGGGACAGAACACGCTACTTCGACACTGACCCATGAAAACGGAACCGGTTTATAGCTAAAAAAATAGTATCAACTGACTCACATCCACGCCTTCGTATTGTAACGCACGTTAGGCTTGGATAAATCTAACGTGCGCTAAACTAGCGGCGTAAGGCTTTCCAAGACTTTTCGATGGCATGGCTCTAAAGAAGAGAACTGTTGATGGCGACGGCGATGGTGATGGTGATTTACCAACAGAGACGTCTTGTCTGTAAGTGTAAAGCAGTAGTGGTTAGCTAAGCTTATCTAGTGACGACAGTGTCATTGTTCTGTTGTCTGTAGAGTTTTACACGACGTTTGTGACGATCCTCCAACTGTTTTATCTTTCCTGAAGTTGGATGAGGTACGTTTTAGGTAACCCATACGCTAATTATCTGAACGACAGTATGACCGACATCATTTGACGTCACCTGGCGTCATTTGACGTCACCTGGCGTCATTTGACGTCACCTGGCGTCATTTGACGTCACCTGGCGTCATTTGACGTCACTCGACGTCACTCCAAACTGGAAGTTATGCCAGAAGTTTATGTAAAGACCTTTAGGTTGTGCATATCTAAAAGCATGAAATAGTACAATTAGTGTCTGAAATTTTCAAATTAGAAATCTACATAAAAATTTGGATACTTTACTATAGACTTTTTTTGCAAGCTGTAGTACGATGAAATCTATTATGTCGTGCTCAACCAGATCAGTCTGGTTTGTAAAGTCTATTACAAGTACCGGAAGCAAACCCTGCTTCAGAAGTACTTAGACCATCACGGCTGTCTAGAAAGAAGACATGACTTTACGAAGGATCCAAGTAGATCCCAGAAACACTGTTAATTATTGTCGTGCTCAACCAGATCAGTCTGGTTTGTAAAGTCTATTAATTATTATTATTATTAATTTACATAGAAATGGCACATATACTATTTTATTTGTGATTGACTGCACACAACAAGGCTGTGTACTCTGTAGATTTGTCTCTCATTAATTAAGATTGTTCAAGTGATTTAATATTGTTTTTAATTAATTTTGAAACATAATAAATAAATATAAATTTGTTATTGTAGATGTAGGTATTTGTTTTTAATTTTGAAATAAATATAATAAGGTGTACTGTGTAGGTATTGTAGATAGTCTAAATGAAATTACTGACTTAAGGAATTTGTAATGAAATACAGATCTACAGCTGTGTTCATCTGTAAGTGAATTTATTAGAGTGTATTGTTTGATGCTGGCTTTGTTACGTTTTATGGTGAATAGGTGGGAATTTCATGATCTACATTTTTGGGTCGCGAATCAGTAGCAGGTGTCAGACCTTGTGTCTAATGCATATGTATACTAGCTTGTCAGCAGGATTTTTGGTACAGAACTGTGGTCGTAAAATATTGTGATTCCTGTATACATTTGCATTCGGCTACATGTTTTTCTTACTATCTAATAATTCTATTGTTTTGTATAGGAATTAGTGTTTCGTGGTATTATCTCACTACGAGTTCTGTTGGGATGTGTGTGGATGAATGGGTTCATGTTCAAACCGCGTCATAATGCAATAGAGCTGCACTCCCCAAATGTAGGAAGCTGTTTAGTCGTGAAGGCAGATGACCTTCCAGTGTCATCATCCTTGGCTCAGTATTCGGATGGTAACACAGCTGAGCGGAAGCGGAAAGGCTTGAAGAGAAAGAGAGTGAAGAGAGTAATGTTGACTGCAGTACTTCCTGTTGATTGTGACCAAGAGAGGATCAGTGAGGTCATTAACAATAGTGGAGAAGACTGGATGTCTCTAGGAGCTGTGGTACTCCTTCAGCAGCAAGAGTCGTTTCTGGTGGACTTTATTACTAGGATAGACAAGCAGTTTTTAAACCTTTACGGTGCTTACGACGTGCAAGACCAACAAGCAGTCACCACTTGCATACCAAGATTTCAGGTAAACTAATGTGTGAATTGTTACTGTCTATTTGTAGGCAGAAATGAAGTTAATTAGACAGGATGCTTCCTACTTTGCTATTGGGGAGGGGTAAACGGCACCACTTTAGTGTATCTTGGCAAGTTCTTAATGTTTATCCAAATTATATATTTTACTTTGTACCAATAGGTACAGCCTCTCACACATTAGTTTTTTCTAAATGTAATATTTTATTAGGAAATAAATATCATGCAAGGGACTGTGTTTGTTCTACTCTTGTGCATTTACTGGGTTTGTCGTGTACAGTAGCATGTCAGTTATCCAAACGTGCCACCGAACGAGGAGTGCCTTAGACATCCTCTAGAAGTACACGCTGTAACCCGTTACATGCATGCCCAGCAAGGTGTAATGCCAAGTTAGCAACATTATACATGTATGATAAACTGCGTTCTCATTATTACCTTATAGAGTGCAGTCAAGCTTGGGTGTTCGTGTAATTTTTGTTTAGTATACATGGATTTGGTTTAATTAAGACTCAAGGTCACCTGTTTGTGCACTAGTAGAGTTAATTAACATCAGTTATCTGAAATATTTAGAGTTATGAACAAGGTTGGGTCCCAAAGTGTTCAGATAACCGACATCCGACTGTAAGCTACACTGTATGCTTTTAACACAATTTATGATTTTTCAAACTTTTAATTGATCAGTAAATTAGCTAATTGGATTAACTTTGTGTACTACTTTTAGAATTTATTGTTATGACAGAAAGATAATTAATAATGTTCAATTGAAGTAGGGTCAAGGGTCCACGCAGTCATTCTCCTACGAGGTAAAAGACCTTGTAGGGGGAAGACAGCTGGACCTTTAAGCCTATAGGTGAAGCAGCTTTATACTTTACGGGCATGAACTGTTACATGTATGCTTTATTTCTCACACTATTGACAGCCAGTGTGTTTGTTGTTTCCAATCTTACCATTTGTGCTCAGCACATTTATCGTTAGCTTTAGTGCTGCTAGCTTGATTACACACATATTTGAAAAGTATCACCTTATGTGTACAAGACATACATAGGGTAATGATTCAGTTCCATGTCATTTTGCACTATAGATATTCTAGCCCATGGCTGAAATTACAGTGACCAATTGTATTATGAGAGATACTATCGCTAGCAAACCTTGTAAAGACATATGCTTCTCAGTTAAAGAGAGTTTTGTAGGTTTTGAGTTATCATTCGTTGCTAGTGACTTGGTGGTTGAAGTTGGTTTGCAATCGGTGCTTCTTGCTTTTCTACCTTTTACATAGCACAGGTGGTTACAGTCACTAATGGAAGGTAAAGCTTATGTAAGATCAATGACTTATGTATATAATCGTGCTACTAATTATGACCAGTGTAGCCACTGCAAATATTCTCTGCAGTTTTCTCTGTGGTGTTTTTTTAGAGTGTGGTTCTATAATTTTGGATGCCATTCACAAATGGCACATGCAGATTTGTCATTATTGCTTTCATGGGACGTCACCAATTACTTATCATCGATCATCAGAGATGACCTTTTGACCTGACCACACCTAGTGATCATTATCTTCTCCAGATCATGTGCCAAATCGTATGGTGCTAAGTGGTGGGGAGATATGAAATTTCTTGGCTTCTGTCTCTCCTTGATTATGTTTCGATGTTATATCTGATTTCTATGTAATGACCTATTAGTTGCGACTGGCTTGCATGCAGAGAGACACCCATTTCGGGGTTTGCATCTGGGCATGGCATTTGATAGGAGAAGGCTAGGCTTTTTTATGTGTAATCAGGGTTTATATGGCAGATAAGCACAGACATGGCACTCTGTGGCCATTGACAATAGCATAACAATCGATAAACCATTTGTTTGTCTCTGCAGGCTATCAGAGAAAATTTATTGCACACACACACACACACGCATGCACACACAGGCATGCACACACACACACACACACACACACACACACACACACACACACACACACACACACACACACACACACACACACACACACACCTTGAACCTTGATTGAATATTGATTCCACCATATCCACTATGAGTTTCAGTAACACAGTATGGAGGTCTTCTTTACATCACCATCATTTATCGTCAGAGAGTCTGAGGTGTAATGATTTGAGGTCTCTTGCTACATTATCTATTCATTTTTGCTTAGGCCCATATGTTGGCCATTTTCTGTTACAAAGACACACATACACACACACACACACACGTGCACACACACACACACACACACACGCACACACACACACACACGTGCACACACACACACACAGTACATGTTATTTTGGTCACAAATTAGAACATAATTTTTGTTGCTGACTAAAAGGTTGCAAATTCCACTTGGCATCAAAGAAACAAATGCAATGCAATGAACATATAGGCCTTCTTTGTTATCTATATGTACTTACATAACATCATGTGCAGAGGTTGCACTGAATCGTTGCTATTTATTCTTGTTTACAGTCAGTGTATCCTAATAAAAAATCTGATACCGAATGATCTAATGTTATTGCTGCAGATCGCCAACAGTCTACATTATGTCAATTTGACATTGTCTTGTGTTTGAGTCTGCTAGTTAATTAATGAATTAATTAATTGTAATTACAAAGAAGATTTTGCAGAATTAGGTATATTATTTTAAAAGGACACATTAAATAGTAAGTCTCGTTTCTGTTGTTTCAGCTCAACAGTCCAACCCATGAACAATGTATATCGATATCGAGTCAGTGGGAGCAATCTGCAGCTGACATATTGAAATATTGTATGGATACCACAACATCTGCCAACCCTCTTGGAAGTGAATACACTAAGAAAGCACGTCTTTCCCTTTTTAACCAACAATGTTATTATAGCTCGCAATTCCTTGGTAATTGTAATGTGTGGTGCTAAGAATAGTGGGAAATCAACCTACAGTCGTTTCCTTGCTAACACCTTTTTGAACAAGTAAGCAGCCAGGATGCTATCCCCACCTGTGTTCTTTCTATCAGTGCCAAAGGTTAATTGATGTCCAGGTATCCCCAGCTGACATACCTGGAAGCAGATGTGGGACAGACAGAGTTCATGCCACCTGGATTTGTGGGGCTCAACCTCATAACCAAGCCAATAACAGGTGACTAGTAATTTAGAAATGTCTACTACTGTATTACTATTATGTAACTGTCTCGTTAGGGCCAGCCTTTACCCACCAATTTCCTCCTCTTGTGTATGTTCATTGCTGGTGATGAACTTTGTGTACATTGAGCATTTCTATGTGTCTGTGAAGTGCTCACTTCTTTGGTGATGTCAGTCCAAAGTCGAGGCCTGGTTTCTACTTGCAGTGTGTGTCCTCTTGCTACTGGCACTGGAACAATGACAAGAGTATTGCAAACTCACCTCTTCTTGTCAATACTTGTGGTTGGGTGAAAGGTAAGTTTCAAGAACATGCAGGAAAGGTTAGAGTTAGTGTTGGTTTTGAATAGTCATGGTACATAGCTTGTTGGTCTATAAGTCATTAATTAATTTAGGAACAGGCATTTGTCACTATGACTGAATAAGGAAGGAAAATAAACATCCTTCTGTTTTGAGGATTCTTAGACTATCAGAAGACAGGAAATAATTTTGATACAATAGTGTACTAGGAAATTGTGTAAACGAAGGTGACTTACCTGGAGATGGGACTACCTGACAATATGAGATACATGTTGTCAGGCTGAATGTATTCAACAAGCATGGGACTACTAAATACAGTTGATTTGCAAACATTACTGCACTTATTGAATTTCTGGTATGTATTTTGTCTGTAGGATTAGGTATTCTTCTTCTGGCTGATATTTTGAGGATTGTGAAACCTACTCATATTGTACAGTTACAATTGCGTGGCAACTTGAAGAACGCTCCTGCTATTGACTTTAAGTTTCTTCGATCAGCTTCGGGATGGAGACCAGAAGGTGAAAGGCAGAGACAGTGGCCGAGCATTGGGTCTAGTCACCCAATTGTTTATATTCTGGATTCGTGCACTCCCAGTGGAATGTAAACTATAGCCATCATTGATTGATCATACTCACATTATGGGAGACTTTTGTTTAGAGTCGATCAACCTACTCATCATCGTCTGTTGGCTTTGCTAGCCGAATTTACTCAGATGTTCAAGAGAGAGCACATGGCGATACTAAGTGACAGCGAAAACAGTGAGAGATACCTAGGCAACGTGACTGGGCCACTGTCCATATGTTTACCATACAAAGTATCCTGGAAGTTTGTTGCAGTTTGTGTACTGCATGAAAAGGTGTTTTTGATGTATCTGCAGTGTCCCTAACCTGATAATTGATTAATTATCTTGTATATAGGTTCCTCAAAGATCCATTCTCTACTCTTTGAACAGCAGTGTTGTAGGCTTAGCTATAGCCACACAAGATATGGTAAAAATCGAGACTTTTTGTGATACCAATCATATACATTTATTAAAATGGCAGCTTGAAGAGGCCACTGATGCTCCAGACGCATGGTCATTGCGTTTCCTCAAAGAAGGCTCACTTCCTCGGTGCATTGGTCTAGGTGAGCATCAATTTCACTATTATAAGATAACTGCATACTAAAACTATCAAATTTTCACTTAAAAATCATTGTTTTTCATTGCTAGGAATTATTCGGGCTATTGATGAGAAGGGCGGCCATTTTTATGTGTCAACTGCACTGACTGAGTCGCAACTGCAGTCAGTCAACTGTCTCTTGAAAGGAAACCTGGAGATACCGCTCTGCCTTCTTTTTCAGGTACACACCCGTCTGATTAACGCAGCCAAGTGCAAATTAAATCACCTAACCACCTTCACATTCCCTGAAATTCGACGTTGCGTTGTCTTCTTTCAGGGAACTGGAAAACCCGGCGTTCGCCCTTATGTTAGTGGAGAGTGCCAGTCTTTGGTGCTCGGAAGTTCAGTACGCAGGAACAGGCAGCAGCTGTTGCGACGAAGAAGCGGTAATATCTAGTTGCTAGCGCAGCCACACAACTTTGAACTCACAGGAAAAGGCCAGCTAATTAGCACATGAGCGTTGAAGTAACGGTGTCTACGTACTTGACCTTTCTAGGTCGTTGTCTGGGCTTTTCCAGTCGCTTCCGTCTACGTCAGAATCGTTGCTGGGCGTTAGTCAGACATGGAACTCTTGCTACTAACAGCTCGCTCTAGTGGTGGTGCGGTATAGTGTAGGTCTCCATATGGTTGAAAATGATGAGTACTGTGTACTCGACAGCAAAAGCACCAGATGTTGAGTATCCGTGTCTACCTGATTGATTACGGAGGGAAGATGTTGTAGGTCCTAATTACCTGTACATTTATGTAATTAATTAATTAATTGATTGCCGTCGTATCTCGGAGGTCACATGTACAGAGGATACAAAAAGAGGGGCAACTTGTCCAACCATCACTCTGCTGACGTACCGCTCGCTCGTTCGGTGAGAGAGAATGTCAGGCTTTCGTATTCTCACCGTCGTCTCTCGACCACTTCACTCTCTCTCAAAGAGCAGTTTTCTGTTTCTAACCCCCTCACTTTCCCTACGGAAGAGTGACTGTCTTCATAGTCTGGCAACGGCAACTTTCACTGAAGACGGCAATCGTCCATTTGAAGACATCCCCGCACCGCGCGCGCTACCCGTCGTCGGCAGCGTCTGGGACTACGTCTTCGGCAAGGGTGATCACTTCACGATGACCCACGAACTACAACTCGACCGTTGCCGGAAGTATGGCAAGATCTATCGAGAGCGATTCGGTTCGACCGACTTCGTATTCGTTGCCGATCCGGATTCAATCGAGACGGTCATGCGAGCAGAAACCGCTTCTCCTCGCAAACCGGCCATCAAAGCATGGATCGAGGCGAGAACCGAGCTGGGCTACCAAGGAGGAATCCTGAGGTGAGTATAGCTATGTAGGGTGCACGGAGAAGCAAGTGAAGTCAACAAACACGAATAGTGTAACATGCAGGCGTATGCAGAGGCGTGGAGTGACCCCGCTGGCACGTGCGCCGCGTGCAGGTGCCTTAGCTATGAGTTGGCGTGTGACGTGTCGCAGGGTCAAAAGGTTATCTGCACGAAAACACGTGCGCACGTGCAGCAACGTTGCTTTGAACTTGGCGCAATCGGACGGCGTCTGTAATGCTGTCTGTCCTTATCTTCATCAGTAATCTCGTTCTTGGCAGGAGCTGTTGATCATGTTTATTGGGGTTAATTACATGCGTATTGCTAATTAGCTAAACAACTCTGTATTGTTGCATTACGTAATGCATGAAGCTCTAGCCATATAGCATGCCAACTTATCGTTGTCATTTGATCTGAATCACATTGGGCAATTGTTTCTAGTGATGATATCAAAGAATGGAGAAGATTCAGAAAACCTTTGAACAAACTGATGTTGAGGCCAAAGCAGCTACAATGCAACTTTACTCAGGGTGTCAATGAGGTTGCTCAGGATTTTGTAAGATACTTGGAGAATACACGAAATCGAAATCCAGGACCAGAGGAGTATCTCATCAGTGACATTCAGACCGAATCTCGAAAGTTGTCGCTAGAAGGTGTGTAAGGATGAGTTTGTGTTTCTGCATGTAAGGTGATGTATGGGATTTTTCTGGATTAGGGATTGGTCTGATTGTTTATGGAAAGAGACTAAATATGATTACCAATGAACTCGAAGCTGAAACTGAAGAGTTCATAGAATCCTTGCTGTGTGTTTTTAAGGTGTTCACCGAACTGCGAATGACTTATTTGTTTCACAAACTGCTCAAGAGTCGAGCCTGGCAGATGAACAAGGATGGCTGGAGGAAAAACTTTGAGTACAATGCGAAGCTCGTTGCTGAGCTGCAGGAAAGACTGGCGAGAAAAATAGAAGGGACGGGCGATGATCCAGAAGGAAAGTACTATGTGACGTCATTGCTCGAACGACTGCTTATGGATTCGAATCAGTCGGTGTCTGAAATTGTGCTAACAGGAATGGACATGTTCAGTGCTGGAATGGAAACAGTCAGTCAACTTTGATGTAATTATGTGGCTCTATCTGATGTCACTGTGTCTATAGGTTAGCTCGTCGCTGACTTGGATTTTACACCATTTGTCAAAGAATCCAGACATTCAAGATCGTATTTATGAAGAAAGCGTTAGTGTGTTGGGGAACGATCGATTGTGTGCTACACCCGCAGAGTTGCAAAAACTGACTTTGACCAAGAATGTTATCAAGGAATCTCTCAGGTACGATTACATAAAAATATCAAATTAGTTTTTAATGCAATTTTAGTTTGGGTGTTCAGTAGTGTTGCTGTTCAATGGGAGAATGGGTGGACCATGGCCTGGTCTAGTATTAGTAGTTGTGATTTTTTAAAAATGTAAAGTTCATAAATATAATATATTTAACTCTGGTGGGTGGCTCTCTTTAAAATGCAGTTATTGTATATTACTATTGCCTCTTTTTATTATTGCTATGTCACTCACAGGAATGCCTGGTGCAAAAAATGAAAAATACAAAAAAGTGAAAAAAAGAAAAATACTAGACCCAAGAGAAAAGCTGTGATACACCTCCCTCCCGACTAACATATGATGGGCTTTTCATCCATTCCATAGCTATAACTGCACGGTCGCTACCATCCTCAGAAATAGAGCTACTAACAAAGTCTTTAATTGATCGATTTATAATCAGCTAACATCACAGAGCGATTCTATTTCCCTGATGGAGCTGAAATGATGAATTCGTAGAGCATCCAAGAACCGATGAAACATTATGAATGACCTCATTTGAAGACTTCAACAATGATGACATAAAGTGAAGTTTTTGTTTTCTCACCACGTCAATCAAGGGTAGCAACCTTTGTTGCAAACAACATATATACATAACACCAGCATGACTTTCCTTCCAACACCACAAATGCTTCTTACTGCATTGTTCCACCCTACTTATTCTATTTAAATCAGACTTATTTATGTTGCACGCATATAAATGGTGCAAACTGACAGAAAAAAGAAAACCAGAAGAAAACAGGTACCTCAGGCATCAATTATTGAAATCACAGTTTTGACTTTCTGTGCATTAGAGTATGCCAAAAATTGTAATCACAATTTCTGTTGAGCTATCAGATGGCGTCATGCTGTTCGGTTTTTGGTAAAATGGAAAGTGGATGAAGTAGGCCAGAGTTGATTTTTCAATATTTGTGGAATAGCAAAATTTGGGGAATAGGAAATATGGACAATTATGAGCTCTAGTGTGCGAGCCAGTGGCAAACTTGTAAGTACATACATGCACTATTAATTGTATAGGCAATCTGATACAGTCAGACCTCATTATTCTGACACCCGATAATTTGATACCCTCACTTTCTAAAAAGGTACACGTGAAACCAGTTTCATGGTATACTCTATTTGTATGGATAATCCAACAGTCTCATAGTCCAACAGAAACCAGCGGGACAAACGAGGTCTTGAGTGTGTATGGTAGAGATAACAGGTATGTATGATTGTTAGAGATTACAAACATTATTAAGGTGCAGAATAATGATTTTTCTCAAGAATGATCTTGATAAGCCTTTCAGTCATTGACTTGACCGGATGCCCAAATTTGATCTCCTTGTATAGGCATAGTCCTGTGGCGCACATTTAGCTCTATGTGATGTGGTGTGTGTGTGTGTGTGTGTGTGTGTGTGTGTGTGTGTGTGAGAGAGAGAGAGAGAGAGAGAGAGAGAGAGAGAGTGTGTGTGTGTGTGTGTGTGTGTGTGTGTGTGTGTGTGTGTGTGTGTGTGTGTGTGTGTGATTTAAAATTTTTAATACAAAGTACGTGTCAACTCTGACTCTATAATAGACTACACATAATAGATATATCAAATGTGAGTGTTGAATATAAAAATCTATCAAATACAATGATATGACAACGATGTATATGAGTGGTTCTGTACATTCCTATGTGTTCTTCTTTTACATTCCCGTCCGGCCCTGAGGTGGAACTACACCATCATGTTAGTGTGAATCAAACATATAATATCATATCAATTGTACAGTCAATTTCTTTACATCAAAATTGTTTATGTCTAACCGACTTGCTAATAAAATCATTACCCACCACCAGCTACCATTACTGTAGTCTGTTTGAAATAGTGTCGACACTGTGATCAGACAGTGTCTTGACAATTTGCATTAATTATTATTAATATTTTTGACACATTTTTTGTGTCTTGTGTGATATACTTGTTTATTTATTTAATTAATTAATCTGTATGTCTATTTGTAGGCTTGCATCTATATTTCCAACCAATTTTCGAATCTTGGAGACAGACGTCGATCTCATGGGTTACAGAGTTCCCGCTGGGGTAAGCTTACTCACTGGTAAACTCTATTGTATGACATTAATATTAACTACATAAACTCTGTCTGTGCTTATAGACTCCGATTGGATTTTGTCATCATTTCATAAATCGATCCACAGAATACTTTGACGAGCCATGGAAGTTTAATCCCGATCGTTGGCTGAGAGAGGGAAACAACATTCATCCATTTGCTTCTTTACCATTCGGATTCGGTGCCCGTATGTGTCCCGGTAAGCTAGTTTTGATCACGTGACTTTGAATTATTTCTAATTATTACGGATTTAGGTCGGAGAGTGGCAGAGTTGCAAATGCTTGTTGCTGTGAACGCGATTTGTCGTCGATTTCGGCTGGAAAGTGCCAACACGACGGACGTGAAGCAAAGGCTACATGCCATGCTCATACCAGACAGACCTGTCGATATTCGGTTCTTGGACAGGCGCTAAACGCACACTAGTATGTGATAATCTAGAGGATAACGTTAACCGCAGTCTCTTTACCACCAGCCAACTTGCGGCTAGTTGCTGTTAAATAGTTGATTGATTTCTATTTATGGCTGTAAATACACGGAAAAAGTATCGATATCCGGGTTATGGTGTTACGACATCCCGTATAACCCGGAGCTTACTCATCGCTCTCTTGTCAACATCGCGAGACAGTGTGCAGGACGTACGTAGGACCATGTCGTTTGATGAGGCTCGCAAGATGTTCGAAGCAGGTAAGTGTGCATTCTACCCTCCAGATGCGTCAGCCGGATACCAAACAGACTCGGTGACACACCGCCTACGACGTTATTCTAGGAACTATAATTGCCCTTTTGTTGCCTCCGCTTTTTTAAACAATGAAACAGACTCGAGCAGTCGACAGAATCCACTGTAGAGGATCTCATTGTAGGGATAGAATGGAGGGGGCGTGGTCCCAGCTATCTGGTCTGGCACTTCATCTGTGTTCGCGTCTTCCAACACTGATGCCGTTTTTTGAGGGTGGCTTTCGCGTGTGGTCGACACCTATTGTCTGTTGACAGTAGGTGCGCGTGAGTGCGACCGTCTGTAACACGTTCGCTCTAGTTTTAACATCAACACGTAGCCTGCTCGTTCCTCGTCGCCTTTGATGAAAGCTAGAAGTGAGATTATCCGCTTTTTGTTATTTCAAGGGTCCGAGCAGCAAGCGAAATCTGATACACAAAGGTTGAGCACGTCAGTCAATTTTGTTATATTGATATCAACCCGGGTATAAAAAAATTTGATTATATTTTTGGCAGGTCCGAGTCACAAAGTCCGCGCTCTGTACTCAAGCAGCACATTAAGCAACACCAGGCTATGGCTGGAAATGGAAAGCCAAAGATTATAAAAGTGAAACCCGAGGGTCTTATGATGGCGTCTGGGAACAACACTTTTGGGTTAGCAAAACGAACACCACCAGAGAAAAAGATCACTCACAAAGACAACGTGTGTCTTCATCAACTTGGGAAGGAGGACAAGGAAAAGGTTGCCAGTATTGCTGCAATGGCCGCATCTGGAGCATTGAAGCGAGACAAAACGAAGGAGACACCGGTTGCTGTTAATAACAATGAGACAACGAGCTCATCTGTATCTTCGTTACTAAAACGTTTTCAACAAAATAGTGATGCAAGCGTTTTGCCTCAACAGACGAGTGAACATTGCACCGTTGAAGCGAACAGAGGAAACGGCTTGTCTGGAAGTCCACCTGAAAAGCCGGTTGTTGTTTCACAGTCTGCCAATGAAAGCGGTAGACATTCAGGTACTTTCAAACGACCGGAAAAGCCCGCTGTTCCTGAAAAGCCCGCTGTTCCTGAAAAACCCGCTGTTCCTGAAAAACCGGTTCTTTCTGTTTCTCCGAGAATAAACAAGCCGGTATGTCCACCAAAACCTATAGTTGTGCGCTCTCTTGGATCTGACCCTATTGACTTTATAAATGTTAATAAAAAGCAGAAGCCTAAAGTTGGCAGTTTGGGAAGTGCTGTTTCTCCAAAGCATCATTCCCTGTCTCCTCCCACGTCATCGTCATCACATTCAGCTGTCGTATTGAAACCTAACTATTTGCCTCCTCTTCCTCCTTCTGACAAGACTTTATCACTACAACGACAGTCAAAAGGCGATGCTGTCTTAGAAGCACCGGTTGTACAGTTAAGACCGAGATCTGGAAGTGTTCCGGTAGATATAGATCCTGATGGTGCTGATCCACCCGAGTTAGAGCAACTACATCGACGAACGATGATCGATGATCAAAGTCCTGAATTGTCACCTAAGTCGCCACTCAGACCAGTGGCCAACAGCTTTAACGATGACTCATTCAGTGATTCGAGTAGTGAAGAAAGTGATCAAGCTCAGGGTAATAATGATGCATACATGAATATGGTTTTTGATACGAAGGCGAGCAGTCGGCCCGAAAGTGTGTCGTCAGAAGGCACATGCCAGACGGAGGTCTGTGTAGTTAAGTGGGAAATACACTCATTTGTTGACTGTGTGTTTATGTGAAGGAAGAGAAACGGAAAGCAAAGCTGTTTAAG
>NC_085106.1:2213891-2221391 GCF_963422355.1 Corticium candelabrum
GTTGTTCAGACATTTTTAAAGGAAGGTTATCTCAACAAAGTGTCAAGGAGAGGATATGATCGGAGAATGTTCTTTCTTGTGAGACAGCTGATAGTTTCAAAAGTGTTTACATCGACATTTGACGTTGCATTACGTTTGCAGTTTAATGATTTGTTGATACAATGCTCGGTAGCCACTGGGAGTTTTAAACTACGACGCAAACAAGAGCTCGATGGGATGAGGTGTGTGTGTGTGTGTGTGTGTGTGTGTGTGTGTGTGTGTGTGTGTGTGTGTGTGTGTGTGTGTGTGTGTATGTGTGTGTGTGTGTGTGAAGGGCATGTGCGTGTGTGTGTGTGTGTGTGTGTGTGTGTGTGTGTGCGCGTGCATGCGTGCATGCATGCGTGCGTGTGTGCACATTTGTGTGTGTGTGTGTGTGTGCACGCGTGTGTGTGTGTGTGTGTGGCCATACCTACCTGATCATTTGTGTTGTATGTAGGTTGATATTCCTAGTGTAACAGACGTACCAAATGCATTCAATGTGATCTCAACACAGCAGAAATCATTCATGGTGTCTGCATCGTGAGTTAACAAAACACAAACAAACAGATACACGAGATTTATAATACAGAATGGACAGAACCTGACAAATGAACACACAAGCAGAATAATTAACAATTATTAGCAGTTATACTGACACGCTGATACACACACACACACACACACACACACACACACACACACACACACACACACACACACACACACACACACACACACACACACACTTCGTTACTTAATATTGCATGTTAGTAAAACCGTGGAAGTACAATACAAGTTGATCTCTTACACAAGTCTTGCAGTGAACGACTCACATGCATCATTAAAAGACAGACACACGGACACACAGTGAAATGAACCGAATTCATTGCGTAATACTTTTGCATATTGTAGAACTCCAGAAGAGAGGGACGAATGGGTCAAAGTAAGATCATTGATTTCAACATGTTAGCATATGTGTACACTACATATCTACCTGCCAGGTGCTGTCTACAGCTATCAAAGAGCAGGGTAGGAAACTCAATTCGCTGAAGAGGCAGTCGTCGCAGATGATAGAGTCGGTAGAAGAAATCGGTGCCCAAGCTCCCGTCTGGCTGCCGGACAGTAGCGCAACCATGTGTATGGAGTGTGGCCGTCACTTCACACCACTTCGACGGCGACATCACTGTAGAGGGTGTGGCAGGGTAAGCATTCAATTAGTATGTTGACAAACTGGAAATTTATGTAGCATAGAATGTGTTAGTTGCATGTGGATTAATAAGTGACTGCCATTGTTGTTGTTTCTGGGTGTTGTCAATCGAGTTGTGAAGTGGTTGTGTTGTGTGACATGTGTACATGCTGGTCACACGAATAATACAGTGCAGTACAGTGTACATCCTTGATTAGGACTTTTTCGGTGGAAGCCAAATTCCTTGAGGCTCACTCATACATTGACAGTCAAGTACAAATGAAAAATAATTAATTAATTAATATACAGCAATATTAGGTCAACAACGACTCAACATGTTTACACATTTAATGATCAAATACAAAGAGTCGTCTAGGGCTCCAATTTTGGAGTAGGTTTACAGGTTTCCATGTTGGAATGACGTCATGCGGGAAACACTGAAAACATGTGATTTTGGGCGGAACTAAATTTTTTTTTCCGAGTTATTGAAATGTTTGGATAATCGGGGTTATACTGTACTGCTATTTTAACTCAAAAAATCGGCATGCAGCTGACTTCATAAATACATGCAAAATGTGGGACTTCTGATTTAATATAATTAATTAAATTCAGTGCAGGATATAACAACTCGTGGTTGATTGGACACCCACAGAGTTTTCAGACGTTTTACTTTGGCTTGCAGCAGTGGCGTATTTATTAGTATTTTACTATATTAGTAAATCTAGATATGTATGAGTATACAGTATGCATGCAGAGTTTCATATAAGAGATGGCAAACATTATATGTGTAATAAGGCACTGAATGTTTGTACATGTTTGTGCTCTTGCTTCTTGAACGAACTGAAGTTACTATAAATTTAATTAACAACGGAAGAGTCTTTGTTACTGTAATTTTCTCCAAGCAAAGTACGACAGGAAGCAGACCAAGACACATAGTCATCTGCATTAACAGACATCAAAATGGCCACCCTTGCTGGCTGAACAGATCACCAACCGTTTGATAAGTACGTTTGACATGACCATGATTTGGTCAGACAAAATGTCCAATGACCGATCATTATATCCTGCACTGAAATTACACTGTAATTTGGGGCGTATTCATTGGGACTACCTTTTTCATAGCTTGGTTGGATAGAGTGGAAAGAGACAGGGCACGTTTACCAATCGAACAGAACTTATCCGAAACGAGATAGATGAGGCGGTAACAGGACTATGCACATGCGTAGAATCAGTGCCTGTGTGTCAGAATCATCCCAGGTGTACATGTACTTTGTTATAGCCGTTTCATCTATTTTTCCACCTGTTAGAATGTCTACTAACTTTTCGGGAGTTTGTTCTGCCGAACACAAGAAATCAGCTGCTGTTCAACTTTTTCATGGGCAGTCTAGAATAAGTGCGAATATAGTAGTCTGGAAATGTTACGCAAAGCCAGCACGTTGATTTGGAAGGTCAAAGCTAGTAGAGACACAAGTATTACATGTCTAGATGCTTTTTCTACCCTTTCTATCCGTACTGATAGTAGTATAGGTTGGAAAGTCTATCCGCTCTATCCTTTTTCGGAAACAGAAAGTTACCAATCAAACAGCGTAATACCTTTCGAGTCTATCCGTTTTCGGAAAGGTTTGGGAAACTGTTCATTCTATCCAGAAAAGGAAAGGTGCCCAATCAAACACACTAGCGGGCCTTTCCACTCTATCTGCTTATAGAAAGGTCCCAAACGAATACGCTTTTGCTGTGTAAACCCTGGAAATCTGAAAAAGTGTGTCACATAGTCCTTTAATTGCAGTCGTACATTTAAAAATCTGTAATTTGAGCAGGTGTGACTTTATTGTTGGGATGCTGTGTATAACTGTGTTGCATAGACTGACTGTATGACGTCAAGATGTTGTTGAAACGATATCATCACGTGATTTTTTTGAATTGTAGATTCTCTGTTCAGATTGTTCACGAAATAAGGCATACTTGAAGTTCATGAAGCGAGATGACCGAGTTTGTGATCTCTGTTATTTCAAGCTAAATCATGGCATGTTGTTGTTGTGGTAGAATTTTTGATGTAGTGTGTTTATGGGTTTTATTAAATGTGTAGGTGTGTGGCCACAACACGTGATGGACAAACAGGTTGATTCGTTGTCGTCACAGAAGGAGAAGGGAGTTAGAGATGTAAGTGTCAAGAAATTTGTTTGTGTGATGTTGAGGCTTGGCTGGGAGTTGGAGTATGTGATCTGTGATGACAGCTGGTTGTGTGTTGTAAATGTATTTGTGTGCTTTGTAAGTAAGTTTGGTTCTGTTCGATTGGCATTGCAGTACATGCGGCAGTGGCATGTTGTGTTGATCCTGAGGGCTGTTTGTCCTTTGAAGTAAGAGTGGACAGACAGACAGACAGACAGACAGACTGACTGACTGACAAACAGACAGACAGACAGACAGACGGACTGACTGACAAACAGACAGACAGACAGACAGACAGACAGACAGACAGACAGACAGACAGACAGACAGACAAATTATTATATTTGAACTCTTACTCTACTAATAACAATCGCTAACTTTACGTATGCATAGCAATAACATAACAATCAATGAACAAAATGTTGAACGTCTTTATCATATAGAAAGTCATCAAAATTGCACTTTGACAACTTCGACAACTTTTTAAAAATCACACGAGAGTTGCAAGACTGTACAACTACAGACAGTTGCTTTCTCCATCTATCTCTAAAGTCTGTTTTGCTGCTTTTCCATTTGCATCTTTTGAAATTTTGGAGATCTTATCGAGATAGTCTTCAGCCATAGGGCCTCAAAAGCCAGTGTTCAAAAACCAGTGGAATACATGTTGTATTAGATCCTGTTATAGACTGCTGTTGACCATATTTTGTCATTTTGCGTTTTTCTCTCAACTCAGCTGCATAACCTGATATTTTGGCAGCTGATTGTACGGTGTCACAAGAATGTGGATGAGCAAGTGAAATGTCCAGGTCTTTTGTCAAGTGTCCAGTGGGATCATATATTGTTATATCCGGCCTGTTCTCAGAGTCAGTATACCTATTTCTTGGCTCAACTTGATGAGGAATATTTAACTCGTCTAACCATTTAGCTCAAGTTGACACGATTGTATTGTGTTGCCATACTGGGCCACCGCCAAACTTGCAGGTCAATAGATGATAACCATGTTCATCAAGGCTTCTACCACAATCACACTTGGTAACAATCTGGGAATATGGTAAAGGCATACCAAGTCTCACAATTGCTGCCACACGAAATTCTGAGGACTTTAGAACAAATTTTGGTGCTGAAGGAATAGCTTGAAGACAGACAAATAGACAGACTGACAAACAGACAAACAGATAGACTGACAAATAGACAGACAGACAAACAGACAGACAGACAAACAAGCAGACAGACAAACAGACAAGACAGACTGACAAACAGACAGACAGACAGACTAACTGACAGACAGACAGACAAACAGACAAGACAGACTGACAAACAGACAGATAGACAAACTAACTGACAGACAGACAGACAGACAGACAGACATAGGCGTTAGCAGTTAGTTTTAGCGTAGGGCCTGCGGGCTTGCTTGTTTGCTTTACAGTTTAGTGTGAGTGTACTAGTTTCAATGTATAAAATATATGTATTGGACAGACAGACAGACTAACAGACAGACAGACAAGAGACAGACAGACAAACAGACTTACAGACAACTGAGATTTGGCAGTGTGCTTTGTTGTTAACAGTCGCCTAAGGAAAAGGCGAACATAAAGACCATGTATTGTTGTGTATATGTATTATCCAGAGTAACCGTGGAATTTCCACACATGTCAGCTAGTATGTATAAACGCTTGATTGGCATTGAGTAATCTCCTGCATGGCAGCAGAGTGCATACCTGATTTCTGTGGGTGACATTCTATTGCAGAAGTTAGAGCAAATTGTTGACACAATACGTTGTGTGCTACTCGGTTGTTTAGCACGACATTGTGTGTGATATCGTTTATCTGTGTAGATTAAAGCCCACACTGAAGGTGCTCAGAAAATCGGATATGCATATTGTCGGAAGGGACTGAGAGGAGGATGGACGCGGCAGTGGTTGCAGCTGAAGGATTTGGCTTTGTATTTCTTTAAAGCACACGAGGTTGTATCCCCACGGTTAGTGCTCTGACGGGTTGTTGTACCTGCTGTTGTGTTTATCAGGATGTTAAGGCATTTGACAGCAAGCCCCTGCCGGGGTATTCCATTACAGAGGCTCCCAAGGTAGGAACGCGCGCGCGCGTGTGTGTGTGTGTGTGTGTGTGTGTGTGTGTGTGTGTGTGTGTGTGTGTGTGTGTGTATTCGAAATTGTATTTGTTGTTGAAACCATGTCTTCATTGATAGAGACCATGTCAATAAGTATTTTTATTGTAATTAAAATTTATGATGTCTTTTTATTTTAACGACAATTGCACGACATCTTTGACGTGTGAGTTACAGAACATGTGTTGTACTGATTATGTTATAATTGTGTGTTTTATCCATGTGTACGTGTCACTAAAAAGTATGTTTGTATGTGTGTCTTTCTGTGTGTGTCTGTTTGTCTCTCTGTGTGTATGTACATGTCTTTGTCTGTGAGTTTCTGCGTATCTTATGTCCATCTGTGTCGTGTCTGTCTGTCTGTCTGTCTGCCTCTTTTTCTGTTTGTCTGTCTGCCTGCCTACCTGCCTGCCTGCCTGTCATGTTGTCAGCTGTGTGCTGACCTGCCAGGACATGTGTATTCCTTACCATCTGATACTACTCAACTGGACATAGTTGCTTGGTGTGCAACACACAAGGAGATCATTATCTTTGAATTAACGGTTCCGCTTGAGGAAAACTTAGCAGATGCTGCTAGACAAAAACAAGACCACTATGCATCACTTTGCAGACAACTTTCGAGTTTGGGTTGGTGGACAAAGTTGCATACTATTCAAGTTCGAGAGGCCCTTTGGATGTTTCGAGCTTACAATCAATAGAGAAATTTGCCAATTCACAACACTCAAGAAAGTCATTCCTTATTGCATAAAATCTGCAAAATTGTCATTGCACCCTGGTATGCAATATGGTGCAAACGGGACAAATTTGACTGGCAAGAAGCCGAGTTGTTTTCGTAGATCGCAAGGAAATGTTGTTTGTACTGTAGTGTATGTAGAGAGTAGATAGTATCTAGTGGTTCTGTTTAGTTTCTGAGGCACAACTGTACATGATGGCAGGGGCCACAAATGCCCATGCATTTTTGGATGAATAAAGAATTGTCTGTCTGTCTGTCTGCCTGCCTTTTTTGTCTGCCTGCCTGTTTTGTCTGTCTGTCTGTCTGCCTTTTCTGTCTGTCTGCCTTTTCTGTCTGTCTGTCTGTCTGTCTGTCTGTCAAGTCTATTATTAGTTAATGACTTTGTTGTTTGCAAGGACTGATTTGTATTTAAAAAATTGTAACATACGTAGAAGTAGAATCTGTATGAGAATAAATTATCTGCCTGTCTGCCTTTTTCTGTCCGTCTGCCTGCCCTTTTCTGTCTGTCTGTCTGTTTTGTCTGTCTGTCTGTCTTTTTCTGTCTGTCTGGCTGTCTGTTTGTCAAGTCCATTAGTTAATGACTTTGTTGTTTGCAAGGACTGATTTGTATTTTAAAAAAATTGTAGCATACGTACCAGTAGAATCTGTATGAGAATAAATTATCTGTCTGTCTGCCTATTTGTCTGTGTGCATATCTATGTTTGTCCTTGTCTACCTATACCAACTTCATTGTTAGTCACAAAAACACTAAATTGTTTTTGAAACAGAATGAAGCACGGGACAAAGACCTAGTCATCAAGGTATCTCATATGACTCTCAAGGCTGACTTGCTCTATCTGAGTCTCGATTCGGAGGACGAGTACTCAAGGTCAGTACACAACAACGACCGCACAAACACTCATTACTTGCCTAAAAGTGTATTACCACATCTTGTAGCTGGATGGATGCTCTTTCGAAGGCAACGAGAGGAGAAATGGAATGAACCCATCATCACAACAATCGATTCTTGTCTCTATTCGTACATATAACCTCATCAATTTGTGTTACATTTTCATCGATCGGAGGTAACTAAATGTGTTCAAGCATATTATAACGAGTTGCCAGTGTCACTAGTGATTCATTGATTGACTCTAATGCAAAGGCGTGTCAGCCTTTTCTATGTACGTTTTCTCAAATTTGTTTAATTAAATTGCCTCTTGGCGACTCACTGACTAACACATGAGCTACTCGCTATTAGTCACCATCTCATGCTGATCGAGTTGTTTGTCGTTAGTG
>NC_085106.1:2226391-2264367 GCF_963422355.1 Corticium candelabrum
GGCACGCGGAGGGTTTACACTGTACTGCTTCTTTATTGTATTCTGTTTATTCAGTATTATCATTTTGTTTGTTCGCTTGTTCACTCATCTAGTCAAATTTATTCGCCTAATCTCATCATTCATTGACATTGCATGATAATTACACATCGATGATCACGCACAGCAATTCTAATACAATATTGTGACATTCTAAAGAAAAACGAGGAACGCAAACACACCAGCAAGCCAGTGCGTGCGCGCGTTAGCCCACAGTTGTTACCCGTATCAGAGCATGGCAATCCCAGTCCCAGTGTCTCGTTCTCTGCCATCCGACCTCACACAGTCTTCTCCCGTTCTCTCCTCGTCGCCAAACCTGTCAGGCACGGCGATCACCGAAGTCGAAGTCTTGGACAAGGACGGTGTGCCGCTCAACACTCCATGGACATTCTGGCACGACAAGTTAGCACCGAGATGATTGCCTAAGACGTCTAGTCACATGTACGGTACGGTACGTTTTCGTCGTGTAGGTCGGTGGTCGGAGCGTCGGCTGCAGAATACGAAGCGAATTTGAAGAAATTGTATACGGTGCATACAGTTCAGGTGGGATTTCAATTTTTCAAGCAATGTTGTGTGGTTGTGCGCGTGCGTAGCCTCGGCGTCCCAGACCCGTGTAGCGCCGGTAGAGGAACAGGCGTGGGTGGGTGGGTGGGTGGGTGTGTAGGAATACGCGTGGCGCGTATTTGTGTGGGTTCATCATACTCTGTGGTTGTGTAATGTGATTTGTAAATTATACAGTAGCATATTAATCTGAATCCATGCGTGTGTAGAGCTTCTGGTGTGTCTATAATAACATACCTCCAGCTGATCGCCTTCCTGTAAGGACAAGCTATCACGTGATGCGAGGAGATCGGAGACCATTATGGTACATTTCAAGATACAAATTACAGAAGACATTTTATTGATATCAACATTTTATTGAAGTATGATTTATGTACATGTACAGGGAAGATAAAGAGAACGTGAACGGTGGCTACTGGAAAATGAAAATAAAGAAACACAATACTGTACGTTGATTACCAATTGGGTAAGGAGTGTGTGTATGAGGTTTTACGTCAACAGAAACAAACATGGATAGAACTGTTGCTAGCAATGATTGGCGAACAGCTGACTGATCACATTGAGAAAGGTGATTATAAACTTATTGTAATTAATTAATTAATTAATTATTGTTCAATAATTTATTAATCACATGTTTTGTATATTATTTATTTATTTGTGTTGATAGTAATGACTGTTGCCCACTTCCTTTCATCTGTGATATGCATGTATACACTCTGTGCTGTAATGACTGTGTGTTGTTGTGTAGGTGACGAGATATGTGGACTAAGTGTTAGCATTAGAGAGCGTGATGACATCGTACAGATTTGGAACGGTAATGCAATGGTGGCAGAAAATGCACAGGTGCAGTGAACAAACATCGTAATTTATTATTTTCTCGTTTCTATAAGTTTTAGTTTTGGCAAACTGATGCAATAAAAAATCAGAAGGAAATTGCGTTTGCATGATGTTGTATTGCATGTAATGATATGTGTATGTAGAGAGTCGTTAATTAATTTGTTTTCGTGATGTGTATGTAGGTTATGGATAAAGTGAGAGAGCTCCTTCCTGATGTAATCGAGCACGATTTTTATAAAGGTAACGCATGTTGTAATGTGTGTTGATTATTTGGTTGTTGCTTGTTCAATTGGTGGGTTACACCGGATTTCATGTTTGATGGGTAGAACTGTGTATATGATTATATGCTTGGTGGTGCCCATAACAGATTTTGGATGTAGTACAGTAACTCAGATATGTGTGTACATAGCTGTGTGTGTGTGTGTGTGTGTGTGTGTGTGTGTGTGTGTGTGTGTGTGTGTGTGTGTGTGTGTGTGTGTGTGTGTGTGTGTGTGTGTCTGTCTGTCTGTCTGTCAAGAATCATTTATTTCTTACAATCACACTATCATACATCACAGCAGAAACTACTCGACTAAAGCTAAATGCTTTATAGTGTTCATAGGTAAGTGTATACATATTTTCTGAGGCAAAAGAGACAACTAAAAGTACACTAATGATAAAAGAATTGAGTGCTGAGTGACTCGGGAATCTGACACCCACCACACAACACATTCAATTTCTGTCTGTCTGTCTGTCTGTCTGTCTGTCTGTCTGTCTGTCTGTCTGTGTCTATCTATCTGTCTGTCTATCTGTCTGTCTGTGTCTGTCTGTCTGTATGTCTGTATGTCTGTCACTTTAAAATTACCACATCTCAACATTTGGGCATCACTGCCAAACAAAAGCATCAACAAACTGTTGAAAAGGAGACAAACCGACTTTCCTATGTTAAAGCTGTCGACATGGTCTACAAACTGTACAAATCGTACGCATCCTATTGACTATGCCAATTTGCACCATGATGTCGTAGTGGCGTCGCTCACAGCAATTAGATGCCAGTGCATGTAGGTTATGTGCTTTAGAGAGCTCTCAGCTAACAAGGAAACTTAGTATTGCAGCAATAGTACTGGCAGATAGCGCAACAGCAGGGGCAGCAACAGGCCACACAGTAGCAGCATTTAGGGTCGAGAGACAAAAATTTAGCCACATTTGCTGTATGCCTACAATGGCTTAGCATTGATATTGAAACATAAAGCAGCAGAGAGATTTCTCTTTGATGACGACTGAGTTTTGGTGTGAGTATATACCACCAACAGTTTCACACATCGAATGTATGTTTAATAAATTTAGTGTCTGTGGTTATCGCATCTATACACTTGATATACACCTCTGTTGTGTTTATGTTAGCACATCAGAGTCATCGGGCGTTTGAAGCTGATCTGGCGATTCGACAGAACAGTGACTCTGGATTGGCTAATTCGGACGCATGAATGCAACTTAGACTACAGTCAATCTTTGTACAGATTTGTATCTTGATTTGCACGTTGCATTTGTACAGTATTTGATAGGCTTGTGGTAGGTCGAGTATTGTTTGTGTTTGTTTCTCATGTCGATCTCGCATTTGAAAATGATAAAATGGATGGTTGTTTTACATCTGTTACGACTGTGCACGCGTTTAGATTTTTTCTGCGCACGCGCAATTGTTTTGTTTTGGAGTGACTTTGAAGAGTAGGCAGAGTACTGGGTGTACACGGAAGTTTTGAGTTTTGTTGCAGATATCGTACGTACAGTAGCCCATCCCTTCTGGCAAATACATTGTAATACAGTACTTTATCTTAATAAAAACACACTTTGTGAGTCTACGGCTGTGTCTCCACTTGTTGCCCTTTAAACATGTTTAACATTAAACATGTTTAAACTCTAAACATGTTTAGTAGACAGCGTCTCCACTTGTCCATTTATTCCGGGCTAGCAAAAGAATTATCCGGGACTTTGTTGTACCGCGCGAATTCGTTTCTTGTGCACCAGACAGTCGGAGATCGTCTTCTTGTCGTCTGAAGAACAATCACAGACACAAGTCTCTGTCTTCGCCAAAATGGCTCTCTCCTGACACTCTGCATCAGTCTAAGCACTCTCTGACATTGCCTAGTTTTGTCTTCTTCCACTAATCTCCAAAGAAAGAGAAAGAACAGCGTGAAAGAACTAACATCCACCGTTTTGGAACGAGCGTTTATATCACGTGACTGTTAAACCTAAACCACTTTCGTTAAACTACCTCTGAAACATGTTTAGCAAAAGCTGTTTAGGTTTAGAGTTAAACAGGTTTAACGCCAGTGGAGGCGCATTATTCTTAAACATGTTTAGACTTAGACAGGTTGTAAACATGTTTAAGCCCTAGTGGAGACGCGCCCTAAGTCTCTTGTATTTTAAAGAGTTTTTGATTTGTTAGTTGAATTCAAGTAGTCTGGACAGCGCGCAGTTAGACAATAGCATGAAAATCCGAAGCTAGGCTTTGTACACGTGACAGAACGAATGGTCTCAATCTCGTGACTAGAGCTTTCTCGGATGCAAAGATTAAACATCCGGGAATGACGAAAGCGCGGCGAGTCTAGTCGCGGGCGAGACATGTTGCAAGCAACAAATTGTTGCAAATGTTTGCTGACTGGAGGTGGAAAGGAGATGGAGGAGATGGACAAGGCGGGTTCGTCTAATGCAGAAAGATTTTGACTTCGACCCAAATTGACTCACGTAACATGAATTTGTTTCACAATGCATGCGTAGAGATGCTGTCTGTGTAGAGAACAATACAGGTGTATTGCTCAACTGTATTTTTCACATATTCATTGGTGAGTGATCTAAATATTAGGAATTAATTAATTAATAAGTAAAGATTTTGATTACATAAATTATAATAATAAGGGCTGTGTTATTCTACTTTAGTAGGAGTATTTTCAAGCTAAATGACTTTTCAGGTGAGAGGTTCTGGTTTTACTTTTCGTTGTGAATTGCCTCTGTGATATTGGTATGATATACACTCAAGCCTCCCTAATCTGGACGGTATGAGACCAGCTGCTGTCCGGATTCTACTGTTGAAATGCCCGGAAGATATGATAGCGAACGCGCGTTATATCCTTGGAATCCCGACTATTTTAGTTTAATGGAAGGTTTGGTGCACATCATACCATTTCTGCATACAGTATGTGCTTCCTACAGTACACACTTGTACTACGCTGTAATGTACTGTACATACACGTTTACTTGGTACTACAGTTACATACGTTACGTATACGCGTTCTCCTACCCACTAGCACGGATAGTCAACAGCTTGAGTGTATATACGGGGAGTTTCTTGCCAAAGTGCTTACCCTCGGAGTCCCAAGACCTGATATGCGCTGGGAAAAGTGTCCTGTCTAGAGAGGTGTCTGGATCTCGGAGGTCTGGACTAGGGAGGTTCGAGTGTACTGACACACTAATATCACTGGTGTATCATCAGATTGTTGTTATATGAGCAAACAATAACACTCGTTGGCATGAGTACGAGTCTCTCTAGCAGCTACTACAGCTTTCAGTCTTGTCAGCTACATGCATTTTACCTACGGGTAAGTAAGGGGTTAGATACGCATTCTACGTAAAATCATTAAAGCAAGAAACTCAATCCAGCATTTGTTCATGGCTGTGCACGAATGGTGCTGGTGACTGTTGTGTGTAGACCAGCTGCATTGATGGCTGTCAATGTGACGTGGTAGTCGACAAAGCGGCTCACCCTGTTGTCACCGATCACATGTTGTGTGCCAACTGTCTCAAACCACTGGAGGACATCTGCTGTTCCAGCATGAGATCCTACGGTCAACTCATAGATTAGTAATGAGTCATCCGACCTGAATACATTTGCCCAATCCAACGAGAGTTGTCCACCAGCAGTCCATGTTCCCACCACAGAAACACCTTTCAACAATATTACATTGGCCTTAAACAACATTTATTGTTTTGAGGATGACTCACCTGTCGTAGTCGGATATCGACTAGCAGCTGTGAAGTTGAGTGCAGCGGTGTGGCTTGTCAATCCGCCATAGTTAACCGCTCGTACTTCTAGTGTGTACTGCCGACCACTCTCCAGGGCTATCCCTGATAGAGTAGCTCTTGTGTGGTGACCAACACTAAACCAGTCGATCTCCGACACACCACCACTTTGCATCTTCACTTGATAATGTGATACTCCGGTCTCATCTTGGAATCCTTCCCAGTGCAACGATACACTGTTGTTGTGCGACTGGTAGTTCCCTCTGTGTTCATACGGAGAATCTACGTTAACATCTAGTGCAACCAACGCAGACCTAGTGTCTGGTGACTCTCCAATGTAGGGTATCCCATTTGATGTACGCAGGGCGCTCAAACCGACTTTATTGTAACAGCGCACAGTCACAAAACATGTTTGGCCGTCCACCAAGCGTTGAAGTTCCTCTGACTTTCCAAAGGTCGATTCGATTGCTGTCTTGAAAGGTTGCAATTCGGTTGACATGGGAGACAGACCTGAAGAACAGAGTACAGCCAACATACAATTATATACAGAAATACAATTTTATTATTACCTATTCCCCACTGGCAGTAATCGATACCACTCTCTGCATCTTTGGTACCGTTCCACGAAGCAGTGACTATTCTACTCGCCAGATACTCTACATTTATATCAAACTGGCTCGTGTTGCTCTCTATCACAATTTCTGATATTTCGGGTGGTGTCAAGTCAACGAGGAGAGGCTCTGCATGTAAGGTGCTGGATAGACCCGCGTTATTGATGGCAACAATTGTGATGAAAACATTCATGTCGTGACCAAGAGGTGATACATCTCGATTGACCGCGTGCTCGGCTAATCCAACTGATCGGAATGTCTGCAGTTGCTGTCCACCCTTAACTGTTCCAATTGCCCACAAATACTCTTTGATACCGCTTTCTGCATCGACTGCTCTCCATGCCGCTTCGACGAGATCATATGGACCCAGCACGTCTCTATTCAGTGTAACAGACGTTGGAACTGCTTTGGTATCCGACCGGCCTCCGTGGTGCGTATAGTTCACGCACATGCGCAATACAACCGACTCGATGGCTATTACGTCAGCCACTGAACTGACCGACGACAAAGTGATGACGCTTTCTTGAGTGGCATCCGGGACAATTTGAAGTGTATAACTGAAAAACACAATAAAACAGTATTGTACTATATAATACTGAATAATAGACGCACTACATGTAGTATATATATATATATATATATATATATATATATATATATATATATATATATATATATATATATATATACCTTTTTGCCGGTTGGTCAATTGATGCAAGAGTGACAACTTTGTGTATTCCAGGAGCGGTGACCGCCATGTGCTGCGTGTGTGTGTGTCCCACTGCACGAGCTCGAATGTCCAACTGATAAACGACGTCTTTACTAAATGTTATGTTTCGAGAAATACTTCCGGATACAAATACTCGTTGTCCCGTACCTGACATGTTGATACTAATTTTACCATCAACATTCCATCCACTAACAATCTCATCCATTGACGTCACATTTTCCATCGTTTCGTCTATCAATAAATTCCCGCCGAACTGCTGACATGTTATAAAGACAGGAGGCGACGAATCAACCGTAACTCCGTCCGAAACGGCGACCTTCGACTGCAATCCTGCCGCATCTGCTGCCCAAACGTTTGCACGGTATCGTACACCACTGCGCAACGACAGACCGTGTACCAACACAAATAGTCTGAGACCGACGTTTCCTGGCCCATCGATGTTCCAATCGGATGGATGAGGTTGTTCGATAGTGATAGTGTAGTTGTAGTATTCAATATACGAATGGCGATCGAAGAATCCGTGCCATTGTGCTGCTAGGACACTCGTATTGCTCTGGTACTGAAGATCGTGCCGCTGGTCACCGTCCAGTACGGCTCCCGTTAACGGAATCTCTCGATCTATTACGATACCGTCTGTAGTAGCTGTAGTGTGCATGCCAATGCGATTAAACGCCGAAACGGTGGCGTAATAAGGCACGCCTTCAGCGAGTTTCAGTCCTGATCGACTTGCCATGTAGACATCGGAGGTAACTGACGTAAACGATACAATGTCATCACCTATGAGGGAAACGTCGACATTTAATGCAGTTTTAATTTATATATTACACACACACATACACAAACACACACACACACACACACACACACACACACACACACACACACACACACACACACACACACACACACTGCATGCGTCTTGCCTTCAGGGGTGGTTCCGATTCCGTATACGAAACGATCTATTCCCGATTGAGGATCACCAAAAGAACCTTGCCACGAGAACGCCAGCGTAACTACGTCGTGAGTTATGAAATTCGGATGTGACGGAGAGAGTTGGCTTTTGCCTGAAAAGTGCGGTGAAGCAAACATGGTAGGAGGTGAAGTATCCAAGACGACACCAGGAGAGCGGAATACGGCGTATGTCGATCCGTTGTACCATACTCTGACGTAAATGGTGTATGTGGTTTTTGCCACCAGACGTTTACCGGTTGGCAATGTGATGACGGTCCTCGTCATTGAACCCATTTCTTTCCACACCATGTCTCGTTTGACGTCGTATAGTCCATCTCCTGGTGCCAGCATTGTCCCTGCTGTGACTTCGAAACGGTTAGGTGACCAGGAAGGTTTTGTAGACGCAACAGTCCAGGATCCTTGTAAGGAGCTAGTAGACGTTGTACTCGTTGGGCGATTTTTAGGAGGAGAATAAGAATCAGAGACAGACAGTCTGGAGTCTGCTGGAACATCAGATACGGGTACCTGCAAATACAAGGAAATTCTTTAAATTTTCGAGTTAAACTAGAGAAAATTTTTGATGCGTAACCTCCGTGCAGACTTGGCCATAAAGACGTCTGTCACACAGGTTACTTGATGCTGCGCAGGCGCAGTGTCCCAGACAACTGGTTACCTCACATGAATGCTTTTCTATTGTGAGTATACCGGACGTGGGACTGCTGGATCCCGATATGACACTGACCTGAACCTGATTACTTCTAAGACCGACACCGTTGACGGCCCACAGGGACACGTAGAGTCTAACACCGGCAATCATCTGACTGCTTATACTTATGGTTATTGCTTGCTCGGAGTCTGTCTGACCGCTATGATTGGCATAGATGTATGAAGGCGTGTACTGATTGCCACTGTATGTCGTTCCTATAGAGACAATGTACTGCACGATGCCCGAATGAGCATCCGCGAATGCATTCCATTTTACAACAATGTCGGTCATCGATCCTCGAATGTTCCACATCATGTGATCCTTAATGATTCCGGGCAGAGGCGGACTGGTATCAATTAAGAGAGCTTGAAGAGACGTTTTGCTAGAACACAGGTTTGCAGCATTGCAGGCCGTTACTGATACATAATATTGCTCTCCGTCGTGGAGAGAGACATTCGGTTGTGAGACGCTTGTTTGTGTCTCACTGCCGAGCACGAGAGGATCGGCTGCGGGTGAAACGCTGTCTCTTGTTGTTATGGTGACGGTTTGACGCACAATGGGACTGTTGGGGTCCACAAACTTCCATCCCATTTGAATGATGGATGACGTAAATTGAGTATTGGGCTGGATGGAACGAGTAGTTGTGTTGAAGTAAGGTATGGTGTGGACGGTTGGGGGAGTGAAGTCTATTAAGTATCCATCAGATGACGTGACACTCCACAGTCCGGCTTTGTTGTATGCCTTGACGGATGTGTAGATTCTTTTCGTTAGGGGTAAACTGTTGAGTCCCGTATGTAGTGCTGTTTGTTCTGTAAACGTGTCGGTCCACTGTAGGAGATCGTCTTTATATGGTGATGTCCCAACACACCATTCATATCGAGCAATAGACGAATGAACGTCGTGAAAGGCAAACCATCGAGCTCCAACTGCATCACTACAAAGAGAATATGTCGTCATATTTAAATGTGTGTGTGTGTGTGTGTGTGTGTGTGTGTGTGTGTGTGTGTGTGTGTGTGTGTGTGTGTGTGTGTGTGTGTGTGTATGTGTGTTTGTGTGTGTGTGTGAGTACATAGTTTTGAGTGTACCCGCAGTGGTGGGTACATGTGTGTATGTATGTATGTTTGTATGTATGTATGTATGTATACATACATACAGTCAAATCCAAGAAAAATGTAGGGAACAACACATGGATCTATTTATCGTTTTCATTGATTTAGTCAAGGCATTCGACTCAGTCGATCGTACGGGCTTGTGGAAGATCCTAGCCAAACTGGGTTGTCCAACTAAAATTGTAAATCTCATTGCGGCTTTTCATGATGGCATGGAAGCTAGAGTCATAGACAATGGTTCTATCTCGTCCAGTTTCCCAGTCAGCAATGGTGCCAAGCACGGATGTGTCCTTGCCCCAACACTGTTCAGCATATTGTTCTCGTGTATGTTGAATGATGCATTGAAAGATCTCCGACCTGGCATCCAAGTCCAGTTTAGATCGAGTGGTGGTATTTTCAATCTTCGACGACTGAAAGCCAAAACAATGGTTTCTGACGTGATAGTTCGGGACCTATTGTTTGCCGATGACTGTGCAGTCTGTGCTCATACGTTTGATGACATCCAATGTATCATGAAGTGCTTCAATAGATCTGCAGAGCGTTTTGGTCTTTCAATCAGTTTGAAAAAGACCCATGCGCTTTTCCAACCTAAGCCTGGAGGCAGTCCAGTTCCTCCACCAATCATGGTGGGTGATCACCCCCTTACGTATGTCCAAAATTTCATCTATCTCGGTAGCTCTTTGTCAGTTGACACCACACTTGCCACGGAAGTGTCCTGCAGAATTTCAAAAGCTAGCTCAGCTTTTGGCAAGCTTTCCAGGAAGCTGTGGAATAGACATGATATTAAGCTGACGACCAAAATATCTGTATACAAAGCAGCCATCTTACCAACTTTATTATATGGCCGTGAATCATGGACACTGCTCCGTCGAAATTTTGCTGTGCTTAGCAGCTTTCACATGAGATGTCTTCGTCGGATCTGCGGTATTAAGTGGGAGGATATGGTTCCAGACACAGAGGTACTTTCTGTAAGCAATATGTGTGGTCTGGAGTACTACCTCCTTAAATGTCAATTTCGTTGGGCTGGTCACGTTGTCCGAATGTCCGATACAAGAACTCCCAAACAACTTTTTTATGGGCAATTGGGAGAAGGGGCGCGACACCAGGGAGGTCCAAAGCTGAGATTTAAAGACTCTCTAAAGGCTAACTTGAAGAAATGCTCCATCAACCCTTCCAGTTTTGAGACCCTTGCAAAAGATAGGGCACTGTGGAGGAACCGTTGTCATAAATGCATTCAAAGTTTTGAGGAAAGTCGTCTGAAAGCTGCTAGAGCTAAGAGACAGTGTCGCAAAGACCAGCAGCGACTCCACCTTCAACAAGTTCAACAGCAACAACATCTGCAACAACTACAATCATCACATGTCAGTCCTTCTTTTCGTTGTCTGACATGTGACTTAGTGTGTCGCTCAAAAGCAGGACTCATGTCTCACATGCGACACAAGAAACATTAAAGAGTCATCACTGAAATCAGTGGACATACCATCATGTATGTATGTATGTATGTATGTATGTATGTATGTATGTATGTATATATATATATATATATATATATATATATATATATATATATATATATATATATATATATATAAGTACCGTTGACTCTGATATTGTATGTCCTCCTCTCCCAGCCCATCATGTATTATACCAACAACAGGAGGACTGTTGTCAGCAACAATTCCATCAGATGTGACAGTTGTACACAACTCTGCATGATTGCATGCTATGACTGAGCAGTAGTAAGAACGACCAGGCTCCAAAGCAACATGTTGGGTCGTGTAATCTATCACGACAACGACAAGCACGTTAAATCAGCTATGATCTCGATAAAGCACCAACTCACTCGAAAGCAGTCCAACGTTATGAAACGAAAGTATGTCTTGTGCCCCTATAGTAGATCCAAATGCAACAGAATAGTGCAGTAGAGATGAATGTGGATCACTGAAGTGTCGCCACTGACACGCCAACCTATCCAGCCGCGTTTGATAATCCCAGTCCTAAAACAACAAGATAGTAATGTGTATGTTTTGCCATTTTTCGTGATACATAGAAAGTGATCGACCTCGACCTCGTTAGTGCCCAGTTCGCTGTCCCACACAAATCCAGCTACGGGAGGAGAATCATCAAACACAAAACCGTTGGAAGTTATTGTAGTTTGAAGACCAGCGTTGTTGATTGCCTAACAGCAAATTTGTCGTCATATATACAATGTACGTGTGTGTGTGTGTGTGTGTGTGTGTGTGTGTGTGTGTGTGTGTGTGTGTGTGTGTGTGTGTGTGTGTGTGTGTGTGTGTGTGTGTGTGTGTGTGTGTGTGTGTGCATTGAGTGTCTTGACATTTGGAACGCTTTGTGCTTGTTACCTTAACAGTAATGTAATACACGTGACCAGCATAAAGTGTCTTCAAACTATTCATTTGAAAGTCGTCTTGTGCGGTGTCAGAGCACGTGATTGCGTCATCGTGTCCGCGACCAGAACCGATACACCACTGATAACTGGCTATACCAGATTCTGTGTCTTCGAATCCTTCCCAGTGTCCCTTCAATCGGCCGGTCACATAACCCGTATGACCACCAGATATCACTATATTGCCTCCGACCGGTGGCGTCGTGTCGACCGTCAATGCGTTGGAAAACGCCATCACTTCACGACGAACGTGATCTACAGCTATTAATTTGAAAAAGCAGCAAATAATGCAAATTTGTATTTTTTTCTGTTGTGTGTGCAGCGATACCTTTAACAGTGGCATAGTATGTGATTCCATTTGTTAGAGTGAGACCGGTGAAGAGCCAATGCGTGTTCGATCCAACAGAAACATAAGCTGCTACGTCAACCTGTCGCGGAGAGGTACCTGCAATGATGTAAGAAACGGTCAACGTTACAGTCTTTTTGTAAGAATGCGTGAAACAACCTAAAGCAACAAGATATTCTTTGATTCCCGAGTGCAGATCGGCCATTTCTTCCACGTCGGCAAATCCTCTCCATCGTACCATCAACGCGTCGGTAAACGTCTGATAGGCACTGCCGTGAGTTCCCAGACCGATAAACACGTCTCCGCGCACTGGCGGTGTTCTGTCCGCGGTGACGCCGTCGCTACACACAACAGATCCGACGAGTTGAGATTCGATTCCGTGTGCGGCATTCATCTCTAGTATCTTGATGCAGGAATAGTATGTGATACCGTGCTCGAGTGACACGTGGTCGACAACGAGATACGGATTTGTAGTCACACCACATGCCACGTTAACGATGCTGCTGCTGTTGCAAGGATGCCACACAGGAGAGTCTTTGCTAATTGTCCACTCTGATCGTGCATGTTTGAGCCAAGGCCAAGCGGCTGCCAGCGTGTGATGGGAATCTGTAAAGTCGATTTCGTCTGCGTCGCTGACTTTGAGCTCTAGTACTCTTCCAGTGATTGGATCTAGTTTATCGTCTAACTTGGAAGGAGGGACGTCGTATACCGTGGGAAGTAGTTGGTGCTGTGGATGAGCAGAGGGCATCACTAGTTGAGCTGTAGCATCACTATGACGTCCAACTTGATTGTAACCTCTTACAACCACCAAGAGTGTTCGTCTTCTGCTAGTTTTCAGGTAGAGTGTTTCTCTAATCTGCAATAGGCAAAGTCAGTAACAGATAACTAATAGGTAAACGCGTCTATTCTCTTCTCACCTCCACTTTTGATGTACTCGTCAGTGATCTCCAAGGTATGAGCGGTGCCGAGCTTCCGGGCAATCTTAATGTCCATGCGTAAACGTCTGTTACGATTCTCTTACCAGTCGACAAGAATGTCTCAAACGGATTCCAGCTAATCGTAACGTCGACTGCCGTCTCATTGGCTATCGTAAAAGGTGAGTCTCCATTGACTGCACGTTTGCTAATTTTATGAGAAGCGATTGTGGCAGTCAGTGGAGACGACAGCGGAGCTGTGGGCATAACGTCGAATCCGTCAGAGAAAATGGGATGAAAACAAAGTGAAGGATTGCAGGCTTGCACACCGACAACGTAATGTTCGTTGTCTAGCAGATTCAGCCGTGTAGCAGAGAAAGAGGAAACGTTGCCGACGTTCGTGTAAGGCATGATGGTATCCAACACGCCACTTCTATTACCGAACAACGCCCACATGTAGTGAGTAATGAACGGCAGAAAACGTTTCTCTACAGACCAGTGAGAAGCAAACACATTGCTGCTCGCCTGAAAGTCGACGTCTTCTTTACACTCGGCCATGGTGGCGAATGTGATAACAACATCAGTGTCTGATGTCTGAAGAGAAATCAGTGTACGACGAGCAACTGCTCTAAAAGAAAAAGACATTTTATTGCTGGAGTCGACACCATTCTTTACTTTGGGGTTGTAAAACGTCAACAGTTCACTGGAGTTTGCAGCCGTTACCCTCATTTGTGTCGAAGTTTGTGTTGAGGTTTGTGACATAGTTGCTGATATGGTAAGAGAATACCATTGCCCTGCTAGAACCTCAACCCTTCTCGATAAACGACACGCAGAACTAAGCGACAAATAATTGCGTGTCTTCGAAGCACACGATTTAGGTGACGGAGACCACGCATCAAAATGAGACAGATCGTAAAATGAAGATGGTTTCGAACATCCGGGACCGTCGTGTACCGCGCCATTGACGGTACCGCTAACTGGAGTGACGCCATCAGACGACGCGGTCACCGAACCAAAACTGTTAGTTGCTTTGATAGTACAGAAATACGCCGTCAGCGGCTGCAGTTGAACACCAGATATCTCGTATGTTTGACTGTGGAGATTAGAATTAATGTTGTGGAAGCGCACTGTGTCATCGCTGTTTGGTGATGTTCCAACTCCGATTTGCAGTGTGACTAAACTGTACGGATGAGTAAATCCTCTCCAACGACATCGCAACCGCGACAGACTCGTTTGGTAGTCAATGTCTGCTTCATTGGCCGACAGCTGGTCGGTGGGAACGGTTCCGGTTTGTTGGTCATCATTAGGGTTCTGGTCAAACACACTTCCTACTGTTGGTGGAGAAGCGATGTGATTGTAAGCATCCGATGTAGCGGTGGTGGATAGTCCTGCAATGTTTGTGGCTTGTACTGTGAAATATATAGATACGTCACCGCGTGTTTTCACTTGCAACATGGAAGATGGCACGGCGACACATATATCATCAATTTGGCAAGAGTTGAAGCGGTTGGTAGAGGTCAGAGGAACCAGATCGTTTTTGTACGGCTTTGTGCCTACAACCAGACCACAATGTACAGTATAAGTGTTGATTCAGTGCGTGCGTGCGTGTGCGCGTGTGTACGTATGTGTGTGAGTTTGCAAAAGGCAGCATGTTGCATGTAATCAATTAACACACACACACACACACACACACACACACACACACACACACACACACACACACACACACACACACACACACACACACACACACACAGACAATCACATCAGATATTTTAAATGCTTCAGTTTGCTTGTGTGCGCCTTATAAGCATATGCAGTTAAGTTGCGTTGGCAATAAAACGCATTTTTACTTTGTTGTTTATACCTGCTGCGACTTTGTATTGTAATGAAGCGTCTTCTGCGTCTGTAAATGTATTTGCTTTCCAACTGACCGAAACTGCTTCACTTTTAACGTCGTGATAAACGTTTACATTTTCCGTCAGACGAGGAGCTGTGATGTCGACTATGATTGGGCCGACTGCTTTCCTGATCTTTAGTCCGGCTTTGTCTGTGGCTCGGATAATAAGAAAGTATTCCATACCTTCCGTCAGACTTGCTATTTTCTGACTGTAATGTGAGATTCCTGTTGTGGAATGGAAAGGCAAGACAGACGGAGGATCTTCAGATTGCGTCCTGCCTATTCCTACTTCGTAATCGTGGATGCCGCTCTCCTTGTCCGATCCTATCCAAGAGACGGACAAGACACGGTTAACATGTGTATATAGGTAGGGTGATGATGGACCGTAGGGGCATTGTGCTTGCTGTGGTGATACCGAGGACACGTTAACAGAAACGAGTGGATAGATGTCGACGTCGCTCACCAGAAGTGCATTCTGGGCACAAACGCTTTCGACACCTTGCAGCAGCTGACGTCGACGGTATTCGTCCAGCAACCAAATTGTTTTGCTCGTCTTCTGTTTGATGAGACCAGGAGCGCTACGAAGATGATCGACTGAAATCTGTTGTATCGTTGGTGGTGTGTCGTCCACCATCACTCCATCCGAGCATATAACGTCTGACGGTTCTAATGCATTGTTGTAGGCTACGACGGACACGTAATACGTGCCACTGGTGTTAACAGTAATCGGATCAATATACTGATTGCTTGTTCTGTAGATTTTCATCTTGCCTGAAGTGATCTGTTCTTTTGACAAGCAAGTGGTTTCAATAGCGTATTTGTAATGATGGATTCCACTGTCTGGATCACTGAACCCTTGCCAATGTGCACGAATGATGTTACTCTGCTGACTGTCGATATCCAACTGTCCTGATATTCCATCGATCACATGTCCTGCTAGTGGAGGACTGCCGTCTACAGTAATAGCAATTTGGTGTGATGAAGACAACCGAGCGTCGTTTGTGGCGTTGATGGTGAGATAGTAGGTACGAGCGTGTTGGCCAAGTCCACCAGAGAATTGTCCCGGATTTAATTCTAGATTGTATGAGAAATAACTGCAGACGAGTAGTGGAGTGCAAGTACAGTTGGACTGATCACATTCAGACTAAATAGAAAACACAGTAAATAATATAACGATGATTGCATAGAACTAAGAAATGAACGTCAAACCTGCGATTTAGCTCTGGTAAGTATGGGGTCTTGTCCCATTTGGCTGCCCCCTTGTGTCTCTCCCAGTTTCCAGAAAGCTTCTACGATTCCGCTATGAGGATCTTCTACACCGAAAGCCACTTTCATCGTGTGCAGCTCTGTAGAATTGAGGAACGTTAATCCCGTTTCACCATCGCGTGTCAACCAGACGTTAGATATATAGGGTATTGAGAAATCAACGTTAATCACGATGTTATCCATATTGCTGTTTCCCCAAATGTCGACCGCTTTTACCCACACGGTAATGTGATTTCCATCATCCGTGGTGGTGGAGATGGTGTAGGATTGCCATAAGTCTAGAGCGGTGGCTCGTGTCGGCACATCACGAAATGTGGAGTCTCCGGGTATTTGCGGATTGAGCCCGTATGAAATGGCATACTTGTAATTGACTATACCGGCATAGTTAATCGTGCCGCTTAAATCTAAAGTTCCTGTTGTTGGTTGATCGTACATTTTGTCAATATTTGCTCCGAAAGGAGAAATTCGATCGAGCAAAGGATCTTTCCGTATAAGTGAGTTGTAGAAGTGTCCAGTCCAGTTACAAAACAGTTGATCTTTGTTTACAGTCTTCCACAGCGTGTGACCTGTATTGACGGCATGTGGAAAAGACAACGGATAGTTGGAATCAGTCTTCACCATTGATGACTCGTCGTAGAGTACAAACCGTCTAGCAATTCTGTAGTTACCTGCCACGTCGTGTACGTAAAGAACAACAGAGATGAGCGACGAATTACTCAATTTCAATGTATAAGTTTTGTTCAGTGGATCAAATTGTTGTCGATCAAATGGCGCCGCTTTCTCAGATATAGAATTCTTTTTACTTTCCATCTCGTAAATCTCCAACGTGTATGCACTAATTCCTGATCCACCCACCGTATCATACCATCCGTCCCACGTGACCGTTACTGTACTTTGTTTTGTGACCGGCTGACCGACCGATAGCATACTGGAAGACGTGATACCGGCAGGACAGTTGATGTTGTTGTCGACGCTGCAATGAACGGGAGCAACACGGTCAAATATAAACGGAGCAGTGACTCGTGTTCTAGTTCCGGAGTAGTAATGTGTTATTGTCGGATGTGAAGACACATCCATGTTGGCAATGACGATATATCCACCGTTCTCAATGTCTATATTCACATTCAGTCTACACAATACAAGTTTAAGTTACTGCAGCGTGCAGAGAAACGTGAATAGACTATACTGTTCGTTGTGGCTGAATGTGTGTTGTGAGAGATCAAACGTGGCCGTGCAGTCCACCGGAGAGGACGGTGCGCTGCTCAACAGAGTGACGGTAGTACCGACGTGCTTGCACAGCAAACTGGATTGGGAAATCGTGCCTATAATGAATAGCAATCAATGAGATTGTAAATTACAGCATGACTGAGTGAGAATAACCTTTTTGATGAGAACTGAGTGTAGCCGTCGTTTTTGTGATTCCGAGACGGTAGTCGCGGATCCATGGAGGGTTTTTGTAGCTCCTGTAGTCAGTCTTCCAACGAGTAGTCGAAAATGTTCCTGTTCCTATTTTGGGGCCATTGAATTGTGCTTTCAGTGTTATGCTTGCTTTGTCCGGTACCACATTTGTGTAGACAGTCTTCCCAAGTGAATACGTGTAGTTGGCGAAATGGCTCTCTGCAGTCTTTACCAGACTAACGTCCAACACAAGCACATCGGAATTTTTGGTAACTAATAATAGAAAATAGTCGGTTAACTATTTGTCAGAATATAGAGTGTACATTCTATAATGTGTTACTGAACCTTGCAGACATTTGGGACTGCCTGAGAAGCCTGGCGCGCATGTGCACGTGTC
This sequence comes from Corticium candelabrum, assembly GCF_963422355.1. NCBI lineage: Eukaryota > Metazoa > Porifera > Homoscleromorpha > Homosclerophorida > Plakinidae > Corticium > Corticium candelabrum. The sequence goes on from NC_085106.1 coordinate 2,244,554, forward strand.
AGCATTGTAGTTGCTGCCTGTACAATAGCCAGGCCAACACCAATTATCCAACCAAGAACAACGAGCTACAGAAAGAGAGCCACGCAGTGTTTCGTTCTAGGTGAGTGCCCCAGACTGAAACATGATAGACTTACAAACACAATTTTTCCTGTTGGGGGACATTTCGTATCCTATAAGAGTAGGACCGACATTTGATTTGCATTCCTGACACGTAACATCTGTCGTACTCGTACACTGCTCCACTATGCAGTTGGAAATACGCGGACATCCTGAGAAACCGTGGTATTTTAACAGAACAACTCAAGTATAGATGCTCTGTCTTACTGAGGCTGCAGTAGGAGGTTTCTCCATAGTATTCGTTGTCAGATCTGCATCTGCACGTGTTTGGGTAATAACATGTGCCGCCGTTTTGACAGTTTGGAGAACATATTGCTGTGTAATTCATATTATTATAAATGACAGTGATTGCCAATGACAGCAAGCCTGGAAACTTACGAGTTGAGCATGAGCCAGACAACCCATTTCTTTTCCATCCACTGCAACACTTTGTGCCTTGTGTTAACTGAGAGCGATATTCATGGTAGTAATAATACCTAGACCGCTATGTCATTATGATAAACCGAGTATTCGTTGTATGACCATGCGGTTACCTCGTTCTTGCACATCTGGACCACCCGAAAAAGCCACAACTAGAATAGTACGTTCGTGATCCTTGTTTTTGACTAACTGCTTGCTTGTAGTAATAGTATCTGGAACATCATCAGTTTAGCAAGAGGCTGTGCAAACCAACCAATGTTTTGGAAATTCTTTACAGCAGCTTACGTGCATTCATTTGAATCAGCCATCGACTGAGACAGAAAACTAGCTGCCAGAGCAGTTACGGATATGAAGATGAAACGACAGTTCATCGTTGAATTCAGTTGATCTGAAAGGCACATATATACATTCAGTGTCAGCAGGACGTACGTCATTCATTGACATAAAATATTTCCACACTTGTCGATTTAAAACATCTAATAAAGATTGTTTATGTGTAATAGTTTTCCATTGTTGCGTTATGGACGACAATTCTTAACTTACAAATGCGATTTCTATCTTCTATTCTGGGAGATCATTATCATGCGTGCATGAATGTTGTACAAGAACATTTTGTAGTTTATTTGTCATGGCTGCTGTTCTTCAAGAGAGAAGCAATCTACAATTTTCCACATGCAGTTGAAGCTAACTTGAGGAGGTTTTAGATTGCTTAGTTGGTTCTTAATAGCAACAGCGTAACTTTTTTTGCTTGGATGCTGCTGCTGCCCAAGATTGTTAGACAATCTACAACATTTGAAGGGCGATGGCGCCGCTTGACAAAATTGTGGCAACTGCGTGATCTGCTACGGCTAAAACACTCACATTCTTTGTCAATTGTCAGAAGACCGTAGACACTTAATAATATTGGGTCATAGCTCACTCAGCCCTTATTGAGCGACGTCACTGAAGAGACCGTACACAAATGTATGTATAAAGTATTGTATAGTCTAAGGTGATAATGTCATTCACGTAGTGGGTGTAGCCAAGCTTCGGTTTCCACATGCCGAGGTGTTTGGTAGCGTGTGAACTGCTGCGTGCACGCATAGGCCCATCTTGATATTTGTTTGGGAACACATTTCTACTTGAACGACATACCTCTGAGTCTGTGCATTCTGGCATGTTGCCTACATGACTTATGCTAGAAACGATAGAATGGCAAACCGGAAATTACGACAATCCTAGCCGAAATCCACAAATAAAGAAAATACGGACTAGTTATAACATTGTACATGTTAGGTCACCTATTTGTGCTATCTCTATGTAATGTCTGGTTGAACTGTTTTGTAAACATAACCTTTCAATTTGCAGCAGAAGACAGCACGTCGACAACTAGAAAGTAGAAAACGATGGCGCATAGCTAATATCGATTACGTGCAACTAGATCGCCAAACACGCAATTAATAACTACTGTTGTGTTACCCTGTAATTACTGAGTGTTTTGCTCAAAATAACAGACCAAGCATGCACTTTGCTGATCCCGAGGCCTTGCAGGGCCCAGTCGGTCCTATCTACATTGCATTACAAACTGCACTTACCTCTAGCGAGTTGGCCAACTCAATGATCGACCGTAGACGGCGACCGCAGCGAACTTCACTGCTAGATGTTGGTAAACAAATATTAATTAGGGCGTGGCTGTGTTACATTGTGACGAAAACGTATACTGCACTTTATTCGCGCCCTAGATTGCGCATGATGTTGCCGCATTGATCAGTCTAGATTGTTATGTCGCTATAATTATTTTACATGACATGATTTCCTTGTGGAGGCGACGTCTATAGATATATGTATATACGTTGGCTTGAGTTCAGACGATTACGCGCACGCGCAGACACGCTCGAGCACACTCTGTACTTATGTGTGGAGACAGACCACGAGTATTTACGCATTTGCTATCGAATTAAATTATTTCGAACGGTATGGTAAGATATCTTTACAAGTTTATGCAAATCTCTACTAGGTTTTTTATATTATGTCGAGCATGGTGCCCATGCCCATGTGTCTTTAGCTAACAGTGTTGCTATGCATTTTCACTCTTCTTCACATTTGGCTTTGGATAAGTGTCGCAAGGTATATTTATCTCAACTAACAGGCAGAAGGATTGGACTTAAAACTTTCTAGACGTCAGAATACCATACTGACTGGTGCATGGAAAGAGCCAGAGTGACAACAATGTTTTCATATCTATACTATTCTACTGAGTTTATAAACTCACCCAAATGTCTGCAACGTGACAGGCAAACAATGAATTCATCTAGGACTTTATAAGCGATCGTTTTTAATAGTTTAAGTTAATTCTAAAATATAATTATTGATGTTTAAATTTTTATGTTTTGTGATGGAAAGCTGCTTCTGTTGAGAGAGACGAATGCTATTGAGACACTGCTACTAGGTTATCTCATACTTGTATCTGTATACAGTCATCGTACGTCTCTATCGAAGACAACTTGCTCTATATCGATCGACGTTTTATACTCTAGTTGCTATATCACGTACGAACCACTTACCCACTGCCAACCACGCCCAAAAATTGCATGCTGTTTTAGTATACCGATCAAGCAACCTAGAGGAAGAAAAATTTTTCACGAACATTTACTAGATACGTGTATGTAACCCGATCCTGCAACGTGTAGCTTGCTAACCCATCCCCACTACAGATTACTGATCCACTCCATTTCATGAGCTCGCAGTTGATTGTAAGCATGGTAGGAGCCGTCGACGTCTCGTTTCGTCGGCAACGAGGGCATCTCCTTCACCTCGTAATCAGCAATGTATTTCCGGCCATGTTGGGGACAAACTGTAGCCGCCCACTGCAGGATGCTGCTCTCCAACCATGACCTCACTTTATCAACGTTAGGTGACGATGCATAGAATGTTACCTTCGTGACGTTTCGATTATAAGCCATCACAGCCTGTAGAACGATGGACAGCAAGTTTATAATACAAGCACTACGTTTACTAGAGGCTTACAGATGAATACCTTGATAATATTTCTGAGTGAAGACATTTCACTTCTATCTTTTGCCCACACAGTGACGGTTCCTTCTAGGTGCATAGCAAATACTTGTTGCATGATTTGAAACAGAGGGCTCGGATTGTTTGCTGCTGAGTATATTTCTTCCTTAGCACTCTTGCCTTCTTTCAGTGGATACAAAGCTCCTAGTCTTGGAGCTACAATGCAATGCAGTGCATGCTTTTATTTACCATGAGCTCTATGTACACTAGACCAGTCTACTGACCTATCAAAGAGTAGATCTCTGTTTTCTCTATACAGTTTCGTCCTGCCACGATGCATGCCTGCTGTCTTGCGTCGCCGTTTTCTCTCAAGTATATGGCTCCACTGCTTTCAGTAACGCCGAAACTCAGTGGTAACCAGTGGACGAAGTTGTTGCAGTGTTCCGATTTTTTGTTCCAGACATCTCCTGTAAAAAGAAGATCGGATAACAATCAACACAGGTTCTCCCCCGCCCACCCACTGACACCTACTCAACCCACCCACTGACACTTACCTACTCAACCACCCACTGACACTCCACACCCACCCACTGGCACCTACCCAGACGTACCCACCCATTTTTTCACAGATGCACGTGCGCGCACGCACACACACACAGACACACACACAGAGACAGACACAGACACAGACACACGCGCGCGCGCGCGCGCTCACGCACACTATCCATCTATCCATGCATGTTCTGCCTTCACTTGAATAAGTGGTGTAGGGCACATTGTTAGGTCACTTCCTAGGACTCTATTTCTCTCTCAACGTTATCTCTTACTTAACTCTGTTCGGATTTTGATTGCAGAACTTTGTATGATTCTACAACCTTACTGTTTAAAGTTTTGTTGGCATACGGACACGGGGACACACACGGACACGCGCGCGCGCGCGCGCACACACACACACACACACACACACACACACACACACACACACACACACACACACACACACACACACACACACAGCATGTATGAACTTGCTCACACTAGCTTACCTTCAAAATGCTTTCCGCAGTGAGTTTCCATGCAATTGGTCAGTGCATTCTTAACGTCTTCCTTGGGGCGGATAAAATGTCTAGGAGTTAGTTCGTCCCATAAGCTGTCAGCTTGTTCTTTCCGATACTTCGCAGTGTCACGACAAAACTGAGAAAGATCAGACGTAGCTGTAGAACTGTCTGGACCGGAGGCTTGCCATTGGTAATCAGGAGACTGACGCATGGGAGGAAAGATGGTGCAGGAACGCTGTTTGTCGAAGGGTTCTATTCGTCTACTCGCTAGAAATTAACCGTCATTAATTCATCAGGCAAACATACACTTTGTTGTACGTTCTCTATTGACTTACCTCGTTCTATTCCGACAGAAACAAGCTGCTCAAACTCAGAGCTTGTCATGGACGAATCATCAGTTACCCATGACTCTATATCTCCATGACTAACATGATAATACACACTGGACCGGCCCAATTCGATACCAAATCCCAGTCCACTGGTTGTAAAGTCGTGACCGGCGGTCTCAACTACTGCAGAAGCCAACTGTTGTACTGTCGTGCTCGATTTGGAGTCATTCAATTTTATTTCCAACCCCTGCAGAACGAAACACAAGGATTCTTTGTATCTACGGATATGTGGGCACAATGTCTTGCCAAACCTGGCCAAAATGATGAAGTCTGTGTGTCTCACCGACGGTACTCTCCGTTTGGTATCCTCTCACTATAGATATACCTACACCAAACATCTTCTGCATGTACTTATTTACGTCTTCAACGGATTCTACTAATTGGGGATGCAGTCGGAAGTAGCGAGAGGAGTTGACAGGTACAAACTGCTGAAGAGAAAATGTAGTTGTGAGAGGCTGTAGAAGACGGGCGTCGCTGTCGTAAAGACACGTGGGTAGCCAACGAGGATCGGCTTCATCGATGGCGTAGAGAGCTTTGTCTGCGTCGGGAGGAAGAACGCAGAGAAACTGCGCCGATGGAAATGTCTCTACAGTTCCGACACCGTCCGATTTCTTTACAGACACCTAGAGGGAAAACGAAATGTGAGGAATTGAACCCTGACTGATGATGATGTCAGCACACACGAAGACCAACCTGTAAATAGTTGGTTGTGGCGTGTGAGACGTGGTCGAAGCCTGCGCAAATGGCAAGAGCCGAGAGCCGCTGTAAAACGTTGTTGTCGGAAGGTGGGAATGTAGTGGTGTCTTTGATCTCTGTGCTGACAGAGACCCTAGCGGATCGACCCTCGTAATACAGAGAGTCGGCGCTGTGAGAACCATCTGGGAAACGAGAATCGCGCTCGTCCCATGCTTCATGCACAATCAGTTTTCCTTGTGTACACAACATATGAGTGTATATATGCACATAAATGAGAGAATAACTCTTACGTTTTGGCCATTCGCGTTTCACTAACCGAGCGAGCCTCCAGACACGATCTTCTAGTCTCTCACTCATCATTCTGTCTGCACACTTCAGTTGTGTCGATGACCCAGCGATAGACCATCTGCAGTCGACACACGACACACTAGGGACACCACACCATTGTTCAGATCTTTCTTCATTTTCAAACAAAGCTTGATCTCCAGCAAACTGTAAGAGCCTATTTACAATACAAAAGGTAAGTTGTATACCTTTCAACGAAATTGGGATAGTGTTTAAATCAACTCGCCTCGAAAAGTCTTCAGAGAATCGTTCGATGCGAGAATCGATCTTCCCGCATGTTTCGAAGTTTGTCTTTCCCGATGGGTAAACCTGGCCGTGACGTAATTCTTGCTGTGTCTTGCAAGATGGAAGTAGTTCAACTGCATGCACATGAAAAGAGTAACGTTAGGATTGTCAGTGTTTCTAGGGTAACGAAGACTCTCGAGCTACCCTTGTCTTCAATCTCTCGTAATTTAGCTTGCACCCATGCCTTGTAACTGGCGGTCGTCATGGACGCCATGTCCGTGCTCCACGCTGAAAGTTTATCTCTCAGGTCAAGGTGGATGCTGTCAGACATTAATCCCAGCCCTACATCCTTTCCGTGACGTCTAACATCCGGTAGGCAGTTCCTCAAAACTAACTATAATTACAAATATTGGAACGGGTTACAATTATTTAAATATTTGTTTCTACACACACACACACACACACAACACACACACACACACACACACACACACACACACACACACACACACACACAAACACACACACACACACACACACACACACACACACACAAACACACACACACACACACACACACACACACACACACACACACACACACACACACACACACAATTACCTCTGTCATTGCTAGCTCTCGATCATTGGTACGAAACCGAATAACAGCAGCCGTTCCGCTGCTGTATGACGAGCTGTCATTTTTGGATTGCACAGATGTGGACGCAATTCTATAGGCTTTCTTCACAATAACCGGCTCGTTTGCTTTACTGCGTACAGACTGCAGGCAGCGTACCAAGATAGGAGAAAGACGGAAATAATTGCTGGTTGGATCCATAAACTCGCCAAATTGAAAGTTTGTTGCCGCCCGTAATGTTTTCTTGCCAGTACCGTCAAAGAGAAACGTGCCGGAATTGATGGGATCCCTGAATTCTGTTTCGCGGCCAGGAGGTGGAAGGGTGGGTTGTAATTTTACTCCACTGGGAAACTCTACCTCTACAAAAGATTCATCGCGATTTGTGTTTATTTATTTTATTTATTTATTTATGTATTAAATATTATATTACATATTGTTTTTATTCTATTGCCTTTTATGTATGGTATGAACACTTACCAACAGGTGGAACACCTAAGCCTATAACAATGGAAAATATATTAGAAAGGCTCGATTTACAAATTTTGTAATTGAATGTTGACTTACAACAGACAGAATTTGAGACTTCATTACATGGTCCATTGCGTTCGTTTGCGTCGGGACAGTTGGAAGGTTCCATGCACGTTCCTTTCTTTTTGTCTCCTGTGCAGCAAGAGATTCGTGGTGTGGCGCCACCACACTGAGCTCCTAGAGAAAATCCATCAGCAGGTGCCTGTAATAGAGCCTTTTCGGTGTCGCCGTCAAATTGGCCAGTTGGAGTGATGGTTGTCTGGGGGTGGTTAGCTTTCCATAACTCTTGGAAAGCCCTCACTTGAAGTGATGTCAAATTTGCTGCTTTGCTGGTCACGTGCCTGAACAAGGATGTATGTGAAAAACATAAAGGATAAAACGCTCTGTATTGTGTTTATGTATGTATATGTTATGCGCAAAGCCTGGATATGGACAAACCGTGGATTTCTAGTTTTTCGGGTGATTTGAGGGTTAGGGTTAGAGTTAGGGTTAGGGCTATAGGGTTATAGGGTTAGGGTTAGGATTAGGGTTAGGGTTAGGGTTATAGGGTTAGACTTAGGGTTAGGGCTATACGGTTAGGGTTAGGGTTATAGGGTTAGGGTTAGAGTTAGGGTCATGGCTATAGGGCTCTAGGATTACGGGTTAGGGTTATAGGGTTAGGAAGGTTAGGGTTAGGGTTAAGGTATAGTATGCATGGTTTGTATTGGCAATCCATGCATGGATGGTTTGTGTACAGGCAGTCCATGGATTGTACTGGTCAATCTTTGGATTGTCCAAATCTGAGCTTTGTTCACAACTAGACTTACGTGAAGTATGTGTATGGAGAATTAGAACTCTGCCACTCTGAGTCCGGAAGAATTGAGTCCAAGTCTGTTGCTTCTACTACCCGAATAGACATGCCGTCGGAAAACGGCCCGTTTCCCACTTGATTGGAAACTCGCATGTTGCACAAACCCGATTTGGACCATTTCCAGCGAATGTACTGATATGGCAACGGTTCGAGACCTTCGGATACCGTGAATGCTGCAAAAGTGGATGATTGCAGTTGTTGCGTTAGCGAAGAAGCCGCAGCATTGCTGAGATACGGAAAAGCGTTGCTGCTAAAGCAGAGCTTCTCGTGACCAGACATTATCTCCGCCACGTGCGGCAGTTTGCAAGCTAACTGCTGCATGATTTGTACTGACAACGGATAACTAGAAACAATTGAACATCCTTGCTCGCCACGAACAACATCATTGATTGTACGTGTACCTACAATCACAGCTAATGTAGTATATCAGGTCACGTGACACTACCTGTTCTGCTTTACCTTGTCGATTTGAAGATTTCGGTGAATAGTCATTCGTGGATTTTTCACAGGTTTCATCCTCCGCAGATGCCATGGGCGGGATTGTTTGTATATCTGATAAAAATTTAGTTTCGCTGCCGTCTCCCTCATAGCTGTTGTAATGTTTCTTCCAGTAAGCAGCCTGTTTGTCGTCTTCTTTTGGAATGGCTTCTTTCACGTTTGAAAGCAGCAGACGAGCTGCTAATCCACAGTAAATAGGTTTATGGAAGTCAATCATTTTCACGGAATTCCACACAATCGCAAATTTTTTCTTAATGGCGTCGTGTTTTTGTTTCAGGTTTGGATGAGATGCCGTGTCTTTTGTGGCTGTCAGTCCTATAAGATCTATTTGCCATATTCCCACTCCGATGTCTCCCGTACGGAACGTGTTCGGATGTTCTCCAAACTTGCTTTCCACCCACGCAATTTTTCTCAATAAACCATGGTCGTTCGGAAATATGGAGGAAGACTCAATGCGTCTGATGACAGCGTCGACAACTGCCGTCCCTTTCGCTTTTTCTTCGTACACGTTGACTTGTCTAAAACCTTAATAAGAATGATATTTCATCAGATAGAGAAACAAGTCGCTGTGAAAGTAGAGTCTTAACAGGTTTGTGCGGTGTTGCTTGCTTGATCGTCGTTCTTTGCTTTGAGTGTAGCCCAGGTGTCTCCTGTTGAGCTATCTAGCCAACATTCACATTCAAAAGTGTACCTGAACAAAAAGATGCAATGCAATAGCATTCAGTGTAAAGATTTGAGGTGAAAATGCTTGCTTCCGAACACGTAGCGAAGTTAGGTCTTCTACTATGACCTTCTTTAGATACCAACCACTACCGAACAAGCGGCTGTTGTGGCCTATTCGGATGCTCTTTATTTCTCCCAAGTTAACGCTGCTTTTGATTGAATACTTGTTGTTAGACCCTTTTTCAAAGTCGTTTTGCCTTGTAGAAGAGTTTCAATCAATCGGTAGACTAGTACATGTATATAATGTAATGATATAGTCATACCAGATGTGATCAAGTAGAGCAGGATCGCTTGTTCCTCCACTTCCGGTCAGAGAAACATAAATGTCAGCGTCTGTTCCTGCATCTTGTCGATCGCCGGTGTAAATGTCAAGAATGTAGATATATTCTGTGGACGGCACAACTGCAAAGACATACATACATATGTTACACAGTTAATCGTTTACCCGGAAAACGAATCGATAATAACCTTTTGGTGACATAGAGTTACTATTGATGTCTTGTGCACCTAAACACGTTTATAAGTTTACTGCTGTGCGCTATATTACATCCTTGTATTTATATCTATTACAGCAAACTGTTGAGTGATGATTAGCACACTGGTGTTGTGTAGTAATCTTATCTTTCGAGTGGCATTGATTGGGAGCGACACATAAGCCTCGTCTTGTCATTGAGACACAACATGGGACAACGACTGCAGAAAAAGAGCACGAGGGTGTCTGCAGAAAGCCTTTGGCGGGGGCACTTCTTAGTGCCTGTTCAGTTTGAGGTCCATACAGACCGTCTTCAACGACTTTGTCTGTTGGATGATTGACATTCCAAATCTTCTGGAAAGATTGTACGAGAGTCTTTTGGAGATTGTCTGGAGCGGTAGGGAACGTGAACTTTTCTTGATTGGTTCCACTGTGCCATTGAGAGTTGCTTCCTAATATTACCTGCTTGAAGTCGTCATACGATGATACGTCTAGAGCTACCCCCTTCATGTAATCAGACTTTCCCGGCTTATCTTCTATCTCCGAGTGACCGCATCTTGAGTTGGAGCCCCATGCGTACAAGATGTACTGCTCAACAACAGTGCGCAATGCCGACGTTACAACGGCAGAAATATTAGATCCCATTAGAACCGTCTTTAACGCTGCGGCAGCATCCTTATGGAGGTACGGTAGCACATTGTCCGGCATGCATAGCTGCTTGAACGAATGGATCTCAGCAAGGAGACCAGGATGATCACAATGGAGCTGATGCAGAATTTGGGATGAGAGACCTCGGGATGAACTGGTTGAGCATTCACTCAAACCATCTGCTATCATACCAACTGTCACTAGAGAGAGAGAGAGCAAAGTTATCTGTCATGTAAATAAATGTATCTGTATACTTCAAACATTCGTCTTGTTCTTCTGGTCGGTCGTGTGCTCTGCTCAAGGTCAACACTCTTTCTGTTCTACCATCATCTTCATCCACTGCCAGCCATCTATTGCACGGAAACGTGTGTTTATACCTGCAGTGATCAGAAACATATCAAACGTTCTTAGAGTGGTTCACAAGGACATGGACAGACTTGTTTGACCCTTCACTTCTTGTCACCACCACCTTGTCTACGTACCAACCAGGTGAAGTACCTTTGTTGTCATGACTAATAATAAGACGCTTCAAAGTGCCTAATACTTTATTTGTGCGTATACTGACCACACCCACGTCTCCACTACTAAACGAGCCACTAGAAACAAAGACTGTTGGTGTACTAGTATAATCGCCGCTACACGATAGAGGTGCATGTACCTGTTAGGAGAAGAAAAAGTGAACTTCTGTGTATAGTCCCACTCACCTGCCAGAGCGATGCTAACAGAGGCACTCGTCCCACCGAAAGAAACATCGCCAGTGTAAACGCTAACCTCATAAATGGTTTCTATAGTCAAATAAAAAGTAAGTTGGTTATCGGAAAGGATCTAATAGTTCCAGGAACCTTGGACGCCATGTGTGAGAAGATACTGAATGTCTATCTGTCCTGGGTCCCAGTGTTCGTTATCAGGTACATGTTGATGTCCACACCAGCCATTGAAATTGTACCAATCGTGAATTGACATTCGAGTTTTTGAGTTTACGCCCCATGCATCATCTGATTCACGGTAGTCTAAGCTCCTTCTCCTAATGCCCGTACGTGATTCTATCCATCTCATTAGCTCTGCCACTTTATTTTTTAGCGTCGCCGTCATCGATTGAGCGTTTTTAGCTAGCCAGGCTATTTCTATTTGGATGGCGTTTGCACGGTTGGTCTGTGGCACTGGTTTTACTCTTTTCAACGCTCGAGATGCGACGCTGATCGGATAATGTTGATACACTTTTGCTACTGATTGGTCGATATTCACTGTAAAATGTGGCGCAATTCCTTTCTTGCCATAGTACATTGTTGTAGACGGTGTGTAGTTTGGAGCTTCGGTTGTGTGGAGAACTCCGCGAAAAGGTCTTTCAATAAAAGCACCGCCATGTTGATATTCTTGTGGTAGCTTTGTGGCACCGCTCCACCAGTTACCTTTAGTGCAAGCAACACATCGTCAACTACATAATGCACATTATACGCATTGACTTCAGTGCACACATGTATACAGCCCTATGTTTGTGCATACGTTGATATTCATGCAAAGTAAAGTGATAGGAACTTGCCTGGCTTGTCTGGTGAATCAAAGTTCCTTTCTATCCACGACTTGAAGAAAGACATACTGGCGTACGCAGCCGTCCCAGTCGATCCACCGTAGCTAGCAACTCCGAGCAAAAAATACAAACCCTTGTACTGCGCATACAGTGGACTGCCAGTATCGATAGAACCAGAATTCATTCCTTCAGTACATAGGACCGAATCACCGTACACTGCTCCCAAGCCTTCAACAAATGGTTTGCATCTGGCTGGTGCTAACACCGACACACTTGCCTCTAACAACTCTCCTGATGGATTATTGCTTCCCCAGCCAGACAATGTGGCTGCCAGTCCTCCTTGGATGGCGTTACTGTTTTCTCTACCGGGCAGTTGGATAGTCTGGATTGCTAGAGAAAGCGATGCATATTCTCGCAGGTGAATAAGCGCGATGTCATTCTTTCTTGTGACAGAATCATACTGTTCGTGTACGAATAAATCTTCATTACCAAATGGTATTATCTGTAAATCTCGTTCATCAACATTGAGACCCCCCAGTCTGATTGAAAACTCATTTCCAGATTTTAGTTTAACTTGAAGACTGTTGGGAAAACATCGCGCTGCGGTAACAACCCATTCTTTGGAGATTAGGGCAGCGCTACAGAAGTGGCTAGAAGAACCGTCATTTAAGGTGTACGTTAGTTGAACGTGCCATGGCACTAAAGGCGGAGCTGCAGGGTGTCCAACGGATCGCTTTTTTGCGGTATTGGCGGACTTTGTGAAGTATGACACTTTCAAGTTGGCGTTATCACTTCCTGATGTCACTCCCACGTATATCGTCGTTTCTTGGGTGGGAATTGACACGCGTTCGAGTTGACCGAATCGTTCTGAAAAGGGATCCACGTACGAAAACCCGATTGTGTCTTTGTTTTGTGACAGGGTGTCGTGTAATGACGCGGAGACGTACATAACTGGTTCTGTGTTGTTGTCTGAAGTCGTTGAATAGGAGCTCTGTGTAAGAGTTATCTCAATGCTTCTGACTTCTTCTCCACGACTGCCGTCAATTCTAAAGTAGCTTGGATAGCTAGATATAGTCACTGTCTGTCCTGGAGCTACTCGCCGAAAGGTTACTGCATTGATGTCTGAAACATTAGAGAGCCATTGAACAAACTGTGTGTGTGTGTGTGTGTGTGTGTGTGTGTGTGTGTGTGTGTGTGTGTGTGTGTGTGTGTGTGTGCATGTGTGTTTGTGCAGTGGGGTGTGTTTGTATGTGTGTGTGTGTGTATGGGTGGGTGCGTGTGTGGGGTGCGTGTGGGTGCGTGTGTGGGGTGCGTGTGGGTGCGTGCGTGTGCGTGCGTGCGTGTGTGTGTGTATGTGTGTGTGTGTGCTCGCGCTAGAACATGACAGTTACTCAAATATATGATATTTATACTAGGTACAAAGAGGCTAATACTTTGTATATCTAGTAAATTTAGTTATTAGAGCAAGTGCCTATTAAATTTTGTTAGGCAACAATTGAAAAATCCATGCATGGATAGTGCCTATAGTCTACCGTGCAGACTGACAACTGCTAGTAGCGTTTCTTTCGTTCTTTATACATAAAACACATTGGCTAGACACCTACAGCATCTAGTAATCAAATCAGTAGGCAATTTCAAAAGTTTACAAACACAAGAAGAAGGGTGGGGCGTCGCCTTGTTTACAGCTTTCTGACAATTGAAACCGCATTCTCCCAGTTATAGAAACTTCTTTCGTTATGATGCATGCAGAGCTGAATGCTGCGGCAGCAGCTGATTTTATCGCCGAAAATGGCGCGACACGGTGGCTGTGTCGTTTCTCCAGTTTGATATGCATGCAGGATATAGAGAAACGATGAGTCTAGAGTATGGCGCCTCAAAAACAAGTAAATTGGGCCATCGATGTATATCAGCTTAATTAAATGACTTACCCTGGTTTGAAGAGCTCCGAACGAAACACGTAAGCATAAGTACAGGAACCAGAGTCCGCATAGCCGCGGTATAGAGATGAATTTTGATCAGCTCTGCTTCAAATGGAGGCTTGACAGTTGTGAGTTAGGTCACGTGGACGGTCTAGCTATGCGTGAGCTGCTTGCTAGCACGCTGCAGACAGTTTGACGCTGTAAACCGTCCTGCAGGCAAAACGCTTCCTGGATCGCTGGAAGAGTGACGCCGTGTTTTTACGCAAATTGGCACACAGTTTAGATAAACCACGCAATCCTTATTGATTTCAATTGGGGAGCTATGTTGGAGTGATAATGACGGGGACCGCTTGGTTGTTTGCTGCGTCGTTGGCTTGGCTTCTTAGTGTGGCTACGACGCACAGGAACGTTGCACACGTCGAGAAGGAAACGGAAGAGCGAAATGAGCTGACGTACGTCTATCACGCCCGCACGATGGTGATTGGACAGAAAGACTTTGACATTAGTGCAAGAGTAAGTACTCTCGGTGTTACATTGCAGCTGCTAGACGTGTAGAACAAAAAGTTAGCTCGAAAAAATTATTTATAACTTAATCGCACTGTTTGTGTCAGTGACGTCATATACGTCCCCAAGGACGCGTTCCCTGAATCTCAATTAGCGTCGCTGTTTTGTTTACATCTTATGCCAGCTTGTTGCAGTTTGGAAATCTAGTCGACTGCTGCATGCTTCAGATTCAGTGACTTTCATCGCGGTTTTTGTTGTACGTTAGCTAGTGTTGCGAACGCTTTTATAGTGGAGAGTCAAAGTTTGTGCTACTAGTTAGGAAATAGGACTTGCATGCTTTATTCGTTTGCAAGCTCTTGGGAGGAAATCGTGTTTCATTGCTTCCCTTCTGTTGCATTTATACGGGAACGTGTATAGTTCGCCAAAGTTTGCGTCATTACAAATGTAATTAGCAAGTCTTTTGAACATGCTAGAGAGACTGATAGGCGTAGGCGGGCCAATAGTTTGGAGCTCTGGTTTGGAGTCTATCGTTCCCTTACAACTTTCTTGCGTTTGTACACACGAGGACTGAACTGCAATAGGGTTTTCTAGTAGTTCTCACCGACACGTCTTGCCGTTCTTTACTTATATACTAATCAACTGCGCACATGAGATATGAGCTAGATGGCTTTCTGACCCTTCCGAGTTCTACAGGAATCTCATGCCTGCATGTAGCCCTACAGAGATAGGAAAATGTTGAAAAGCAAAGGTTGAACTGCGCATCTTATGAGAGTGTTTTGTTCCAAATGCAACCCAGTAATAGATAGAAATGGTGTCAACCTGCTGTGTCCTCTAGGCTGGGCTGCGCGAGTGTTCCAAACAAAGTAAGGCGTAAGATCAGGTCTTTTGTTGAAGTCAAAAAGTACCTTACAAACTAAAACAAAATAGTCTAACTATCCACAGTGACCGCTAAAACGCTATACATGTATTGCTTTAGAGCTGCTCCGCGGCAAGCTCTAACATGCTAAAGCAATATATTTTCGTACACACGAGTCATTAGGAACTATGGGTTGCTTTTCAAGACAGAGCTCTAATTAGCAGGGGTGGCAGTTGTGACGTTGTGAATGTGAAGCGCCTTTATCAGGCGGATCACTTTTGATAGATTGGCGTTTGTTAATGGCATGACCCAAGTGGCAATTGCTTCCTTTCAAAATTGCCCATCCGCTACAGTGATGAATTGAATTTGGTGAGGACTCATTAAGTTAAGACCTGGCGCTCACGTGGTGGTGATCAGAAAGAGGTCATTGCAAAAATCACCCCTCTTGTGTGTGTGTGTGTGTGTGTGTGTGTGTGTGTGTGTGTGTGTGTGTGTGTGTGTGTGTGTGTGTGTGTGTGTGCGCGCGCTACTGAGTGATGATATCATTAAACTTGAAATATGACAAAAATGTCTCCTTTTTATCCATGAAAATTTGACACCAAATGATGGGTTTGGCAGCTCTCTAGCTACTTTTTGTGGAGATGTATTTTTTACCAGACAAGAGCCAATCTGCTTGGATATATTTGCTTGTCGAGATGTTGCTTCATGAAATGCTGTGATTTGCAGTTTCGAGTTCTCTGTATGGGTTTGCAAGCAAAGACTGGTTTTCGATTATGTGAACTCATTGTAGATGCTGTTCGATTGACCTCTAAGGATTCACCACGTATGTTAGAGTTGTTGTCTTTACTCTGTTTAGTACTGGTATTTTTGTCTATTTGCCAGAGCCACCAGTCAGCTATCCTGGAGAAACATCCAGCAACTCAACTGTTGATTTTTCTGGAAGGTTTGATGTGCCAGTAATTTGTAGTAGCTTCTTAAATAGCAGTATATAAAAATAGAAGGCTTTTTCTACATGGCAAACGCGATCTAGATGTTGATAACTTTTGCATTATGTTAATTGCAGTGTATGATTGTTTGCATGCATTGTGTTGTTTCCTTAACATCATTATTATACGGGTAGTTTCTTAAAATGATTAACAGGTTTAATAGTGTAATGTATTGTAGAGAGCTGATGTAATTGATTAACTGAGAGGATTTGTGTTTATGTGCTAGATTTTTCTTTAAGCAGTTAATGTCAGGAGAGGTGCTTAATGTGTATCATGACAAACATGAAGACCACCATGTAACTGTTATGAAGAGGGCTTTCATAGCCATAATATCTGGTCACATGAAGGTAAATAACAAAATAATGGTTATTGAACAGTTTCATCTTGTCATTGTGTGTCAGCACTTTGATATTAGTTACTGTACCATTTTGTTGTGGTTTTACTTATACCAAAACCTTTCCCAAACACTTAAAATGTTAACTCAGTTTTGTTTATTGAGATAGTATGCAGTGTTCTAGATAGGAGAATGTACCAGCATAAAAGTGATGAGGTGTCAGTAATTTTATGGTTATGTTTTACCTTCAGTTTGTTTCTTTGTTTGCTTGTTTGTTTGCTTGTTTGTTAACAGCATGCATGACTCCTGACGCTATGCACAGATGTTTATGAAATGTTCGTCAGGGGTAATTAAGTAACCCTTGGCCCAATTAACCTAGAGGGGTGATTTCATTTAGAGATGATCGTGATACTATAGACACAGAGTTCTATTGGTTGACCTTCACAAAGTGTGTTTGACAACGCCACTGCAGTCATGCACTTCAGTTTTCACTCGCACACACTGATAATATTCCCATGTTAAATGTTAATGGCGTGTGATTATGCTTGACAGACTGATGCTAGAAGCTATGAAGTTGAAGAAGTTGACAATCACGGTACAGTTTGTAAATTTCTTTTACATACTTTACTATGTACATGCCGGGTCAGACAGAGCTAATTGATATTGTTGCCTGATTGCAGGAAAGCATGTGTCTACGTACAAAGTAGAGCCTGGTAAAGATAACATGTTGATTTATGCCAAGAAAAAGCAGCCAACACTTCATAAATCATACGATTCTACCTATCAAAAGGTCAAGTAGTAATATTTGTAATTAGGACTGTCATTTATTAAGTATTGTTGTAGGTTATGCATGTAAACAAGGAGAAACATGTGCATTATGCAGCTCAAAATGAATCATTTGAGATGCTCAAACATAATGCACCAAGTCCTGTCATATCAGAGAACATCAAGTGTGTCGATTGTAATTCCATGTGTTTGAATTGCTAATGGATGATGTGCCTATAGGAGCTATGTCAAACCCGTCGAAGATGGTAAAGAGTCGGGAGGTAACTGATTGTCGTGTAAGATTGGATGTAATGGATTGTAATACAGTCTGTGCTAGAAATGCAGCATATTTATGCTGCCAGCAATTCAAGTGTCAGGCTTGTTCAAGTGAAGACGGTCAAATTCGAACTGGATTATCGTATTTTGAAACGGTTAGAGAGACAAAGTATAGTCGCACAGGTATGTAAAGTACATACTATGATATCACTAATGGCTGCTTTGTGGTGTGTGTGTGTGTGTGTGTGTGTGTGTGTGTGTGTGTGTGTGTGTGTGTGTGTGTGTGTGTGTGTGTGTGTGTGTGTGTGTGTAGGGCTTGCACTTATGTGTTGTGGCAAGAAGGTGGTTGTAATAACCAATATATGGCAACACAATAGCAAGTCAAACCAACAGCAATTTTGATTGATAGAAACGATTGGTGAATATCTATTGCTATTTCATAGTAGCAGTGGTTGCATGCAGAGATTGTACCGCATGGATTCTCTACCACAACACTCACTGCTAAACTAATATTAGTTATATATAGTATATTGTTGATTTAGATCAAGAAGGAGTACATACCCCCTGAGAACTATGAAGAGACCATAGAAGAATCTGTAGACTGTATGACACAACATAGATCGCCTAGTGCGTTTGCCTTGCTACATGCTAACAGGTTAATACAAATAACGTGCGTACGTTGCTTTCAGATTCTTCTGAATTCCAGTCTTGTTATGGTCGTCTGATGGATACTCTTCGCCAGTTGCCTGATGATCAGCTTGAATTGTTTGCTACTCGATACTTGGCGCCATCTTTAGTGGCAAAAGAGTCCCTCGAAGCTAAATCTATAGTTGATGCTCTTCAAGCTCTAGCCATCAGCAGACAGAAGGCACAGGATCTTTTGGTTAAGTACGTGTTTCGCGCTTCCACGGTTGATAAAGAGCTTATCATGAGCGCACTTCATGTGTGTTTTACGGTAAAAGTACCATCTCAAGTGAGGAAAGCTAACCATGGATATTGTGAGTTGATTTAGCTAAAGTGCTATGTATTGCAATTGCAATAGGGCCTCATTCGTGCTATTCATGATCTTGCTTTTAATGACAGCTACTTGCCTGGTAACACATTTGAAGTTTGATGCTGTATATATAGATCGAGTCTTTGGTTTGATATTTTAGATGTTATGAATGATGGTGATATCGAACAGAGAGTGATACTGGCATATGGAGCTCTTGCAAGGTCATTGAAAAACGTGGATTCTGCCATGGCAGATAGCATTGCTCATCAACTTGAAATGGCTGCTAACAGTAAAGTAGTGTTATGCTTGTAGCATTTATGTGGTTGTGAGCCTGTGTCGTTGCAGATACTCCTCCTACTATTGAAAGGACAATACGTTCTGTTCACAGCTCACTGGTTGAAGATCATTGGCATGAGTCGCACTACCGCAAAATGATTTATCTTCACAGCCTGGGCAATGCAGGCATGGAACGTTCCAAGTCTCTACTTGTTGCACATCTTGATGACAATACACCAAGCATTTGGAAACGGGCAGCTGCAACAGCACTTGGCCAATACAGTTGTCAAGAAGTCTGTATTGATTGTTGTTTGCAACCACTAAACGTTTGGATTTCGTATTGCATTATTTTCTAGTCAGCAAACGTACTATTGAGAACTCTGTCTGAAGAAGAGGAAGAGAGTGTGTGGGATGAAGCTTTGTTGGCGTATCAACGTCATCCTCGATGGAACAACAATTCTCTGGCCGAATGTCTGGAAGACAGGTATACATGATCGATACATTAGAATGTCATTGAGACAAGTTAGTCTGAAGTGTCATTGTTTGATTACAGACTAAGATCTGATCGCAAATTCAAACGTCGTAGTGTTGCTGATTTTTTGAAGAAATTGAACTTTAAACTAGAATTGCCCGGAATTGACTGGGGAAAGAAAGTGGGCTCTAATTCTTTGGGAGCTTCATTTGGAATTCGCCTGAAGAACAAGATGGAGCTGAAAACTGGTCATATACTTGTTGTCTATATCTATTTAGAACTCTAACATATAGTGCATTGAAATTTT